>NW_016196896.1:0-2869 GCF_001687245.7 Rhagoletis zephyria | reverse complement strand
AATAAATAATTTCTTTTTTGTTTTTGATGTCGCTGAATCCGAATACGGGACCTCGGATTCGCATTCAGGGCGTCGAATAACATAGGGAATATAGAGGTTTCCTTCAATATGCCGAATTTTGTTTTTTGTAAACCTGTGTCATTATTCTTAATTGAAAAAATAAAACTGAAGAATAATTTTTATCTTTGAGCGAAAAAATACAAATCAAAACTAATCATTAGTTCTGATCGAAAAAATAAAAATCAACTAAAATAATTTTCTTCGAGCGATAAAATAAAACTCAAATATTAATTATTATCTTTAATAAAAAAAACCAAAATCATTTTAAATTACAACAGGACGTACGAACACAAATAAGTGAGTATAGCTAAAATTGTTTTACGACGATTACAACTTGTTGACTTTTTTGGTTAAAATTTAAAAAATGATTTTTCCGTCTCTGGTAAACACTTGTTACATATATGTACATTAGACTGCATCACCAAAAAAGTTGCGGGTTTTCCACCGGGATTACAAAACCTATTATATTTTAAGACGTCCACCAAAATATTTTGGAAAAATATTAAGATTTAAGCGAGCTGGACCGATTTGAAAATACCTCCAAAAATGAAGTTTTTTATGAATAAAAATAGTTCCTTAAAGAACTTTTTGAAAAAAGTCCCCTCAGATGACAAATTAGATTAAGCTTAAAAAATCTGCATAAAAATATTTGAAAATCTTTTCAACAGAATCGTAAGAATGAGATTTTTGATGCCGTTTTTTTACTTCTTTGAAAGATTGGTTTACGAAAAACTTGAATAACTGTTTCAAAAATGTTCTGATTTAGACATGTGGGATCTCAGTAGAAAGGTATTTTCACACTGTTTTTATTTCTGGCCAAAAAAACGTCATTCGTGTCACATTTTGTTTTTTCGAATACCAACACCTCTTAATTCAACTTTGAATGACGTTCGTTCATTCTACCTTTCTTTTCCATCCTTTGAATGAGTTTATTAGCAAATAAATAAAAAGGGTGAGAAAATACCTTTCCAATGACACCTCTCAAGTCTAAACCGGAAGAGTTTAGGTTCAGTTATTCAAGTTTTTTCTATACCAATCTTTGATAAAAAAACAGCATCAAAAATCTCATCATTACGATTCCGTTCAAAATTTTTTTTTAATTTTTTTTAATATTTTTATGCAAATATTTAAAGCTTAAACCGTTTTGTCATTTGAGGGGATTTTTTCAAAAAAAATCTTTACTATCTAAAATCTTTAAACTATTTTATTCATAAAAAAAAAAACATTTTTGGAGGTATTTTCAAATCGGTCACTTAAATCTTAATATTTTTCCGAAATATTTTGGTGGACGTCTTAAAATACAGTAGATTTTATAATTCCAATGGAAAAAAGTACCGCTTTTTTTTGTATGAGGAGTGATGCAGTCCAATGTACATATGTATATGTTAATTTTTTGAGTTAATCCACTTTCAAATTTACCGCGGTGTTAAGCTAAACGCTCTACGTGTGGATATGTGCATATATGTACATACATAGATACAAAATGGTGTGCTGTATAGCAGGGGTGGGCAAGGCCGAGGCCGATAAGAGCCTCATGTAAATTCTAAATGCTACAAAGAGCCACAAAAAAAACAACAAAAACAAAAGTTTTATTTTTAAATAAGATTATTATTAGAAATGAGAAAGATAAGTTTTATTATTATTCTAGTATACGTGAGGTAGACATTAAAGAAAATTCAAAAGATCCCTTTCGCCGAATTTTCAAAATCTGGTTTTACATCAGTTAAAGCCGTTCGTATCAGTTCTGTTAAATGTCGGTTAGTAAATATGTACGTTCGTTTGAATCTCCAGTAAAATATGTCCAACAGAAAAACTCCGGCGAAATGTTATCTGTTCTCTCGCAAGAGAAAAATATCCAAAATAGTATGCGAACAGAAAATTTGCAGAAACAGCTGATAGAAATTTTGTTTATATTCAAAAGTATAAAATTGAAAACGTAAGGCACTCCGCACATTAAGCGCCGAATCATAGTAGTGTAATCGTTTCGGCATATTAAACTATGAAGCTTTTATGCCGAACACGTGTATTTCAATGAAGCTCTGTGCATTACCATTCATAATCATGTTTTCGCTTAATAATAAAAGCTTCATGAAGAGCCCAACATTTTAAGGCGCTTGTACTTTTTGAAATCGTCATTTGTTTACGTTTTTGTGTTGGAAATAAAAATCATTTGTCATTTCTACAGGAAATAATTGAAAATAACCAATTTCGTGCTAAAATTCGCGCAAATTGTATTAAACCACAAGCATTTATGCAATATTTCGCTGCAAAAATATTTCCGGAAGTGCGTAGTTTACAAAGAACGGCCAGAAAATGTGTTATGTGTAGAATGTGTTTATTAGCTGGTAACTTATGCAGGGCGCCCAAGTGTGCAGAAGTCTAGTCGTCATGCATTCCTTTCGGCATGATGAAACGATTACTCTATTGTGATTAGGCACGTATTGTGAGGAGTACCTAAGAAAACAAATCCCGAAATCTTCTTACCCTGACACAGTTCACTGACAAAACGAATAATTACTTACTTCTTACAAGTTTAATTAGTCGCAATTTACTATTTTAACTTCCAAACCATCAAATTCAAACAAGGGATTTGCGTAAATTCCAACCAGCTGTTTTGGATCAGCTGTTTTCTTGTTGGTAAATTGCAGTTTGCAAAAATTTTTCCTGCAGAAACTAACAGCTTTCCCTCAAAACGAAATGCCATTTTGCTCTCTCAATTCCCCCTACTTTGCAAGTTTTTTGCTTACGCAAACACAAAAAGTGATAGTTTTTATAACTTTCAATAATTATCAGGTACGCGAATGCAACT
>NW_016196895.1:0-2869 GCF_001687245.7 Rhagoletis zephyria | reverse complement strand
AACTTACTTTAGTACAAGCGGACAGTGTTATGAAAGAGATTGAAGTAAAAGATAGCGGTGGAGATGTGGTAAACGACATAGAAGAAATGTTGGTTAAACTTAATTGATACTTATGTTTGAGAATAAATAAATGTAATTGAAATCTAAACTTATTATAATGTTTTTAATAATTATATTTCCGTTACACGTCCCCGGTAAATGCTTTTTGTTTTTACTTTTACAATAAGCTGATCGATTTCCTCGACATCCGTCACTTTATGAACGCCGCCGATATGGCGTCGCATCCTAAAAGTAATATGGCGAAACTTATTGAATAGAATATACATTGATACAAGTTTATTCCAAACGTACTTTGATTTTTTTACAAATCCCTTGTCGCATATAGAGCATCGCAATGGTAAGCCTGTGTGCTCTTTACGATGCTGTAGCATTGTTGATTGATGAGCGTACTCTTTTCCACACAAGTTGCATTTATAACGATGACCTTCATGATGCCGGACGTGCTTATTCAAAACATGAACATACTTGAAACATTTGTTGCATTTCGGACACTTGTATGGTAGTTCACCAGAATGACTTCTTAGATGGATTTCAAGATCAACAGGCCGCGGATACTGCTTTGAGCAAACTTTACATTTCAACGAAAGCCCAGTATGACATTGTTTATGAAGCTTTAGACCGCCTTTGTAAAAGAAAGATTTTTCGCACTGGTCACATTTGAATTGGGGTTCCCGGTTTTCTTCATGAGTTTTGATGTGGGTTTTGTATGCATTTTGAGTAAAAAATTTTCGCTGGTACTCGTTGCAACTTATAGACCTCTTTCTATTCGCCTGATGGGTCTCTTCGTGCCTCTTCAATCCAACTGCATCTTCAAAGGTAGACGCTGAACAACAAAGAAAACCGTATTTTTTTCACAAAACAATTACTTTAAAAAAGTGCGGAACACATCATTGAAACTTGAATAAATGTTATGCATTAACATTTTCTTGTGCATTCACCACTTTTCCAAATCCAATATTATTCAAAACAAAACTAATCGGAGCTTTACCGAAGTCTATAAGTAGTCCGTAAAGTACAAGCTCAAGGGCTTTAAAATAAAAATATTTATGGGCAGGAATTATTTATGCGCAGTTTTTTTTATATACAGAAACTATAAAATTGCAGAATTTATTATTTAAATTCTTTATATCGCGCCTTTGGTTAACTAGAAACAATTTTGAAATTTCATAAAAAATAATATCCCTATAACGAGAGTACAAAACTTTGTTTATCTAGCTAATGAAATGTATGTACTGGTTGAGCAAAATATGTTCGATTCTTTACCGATTTAGGAAAAATACAATAAATATATGATTATTTTAATACAAATTTACGGCATGCGTAACAAAGCATGATTTGTTCATTTTTGGAGTGAAACCGAGATATATGTCGCTTGTATTGATTTCCCTTTAATGGTTTACTGCAGTATTCGCAAATAATCATAGAAGATGCTCCACATGCGTTGGTAGCACTTTGCTTACCTATTTCTGGAGCCATTCGTGATAATTCCTTTTCCGGATCATCGATGCTGTTGGGTTTATATTTGAGGCGTTCCTCTAAACATTCATTCTTTTTGGAATTCTTTAAATGCCATAATTCTGTTTCTTCCATTTCCGTGAGTAAATAATTCTCCGAGTTGTTGTTGTTGTTTGTAGACTGCCGATTTTCGGGGGAACTATTCAAAGTGTCTAAATCGTGAGCTTCTCTTTGTTCTTCAATTAAGTATTCAATAGCTAAATGCTTTCAATGCAGACAAATTTTTTTTTTTCAAGATTAAAAATGTATTACATATTTCACATGCATACACACATATGTTCATATATATATATATATACCTCTTCATATGATACTTGCTCAGATTCGCAACGACTGGAATCATCGTACTCTTGCATATTTATCCACTCGAAACGTTCTGATTGATTCTTACATCCAGTGCCATGTCTACATAGCTCCTGATCAGACTTTTGTGCTTTTCTTATGAATCTGAATGCATTTATTAGCTCATGTACACAGTCCTTGCATAAGTAATGCATCTTCATTTGGGATTTTGGTGACGTCTTATTTACATCCAGTTGTGTACATAATTGAAAGCATTCCATTAACGTTAGTGGTTCATTGATGTCGTCCATCGGCATATACCAATCATAAAGCTCTTTAAACTGCTTTTTCAACAAACACGCCCGACATATATTTGCCATAGCCAAACTCATTGCAGTTTTATAAACANTTAACCGATAACTTTTCGGTGTCCATCCTAGTTTTATCGATTGTTTTTGCGAAAAAGAGGAGAAATGCCAAATGTAAAAGTAAACAAAAATGGACGCTAGCAAGGAAAAGAGGTTCGTAAAGGTATTTTTAATAAAATGTTAAGTTAAAATATATTTATATTGCTTAATATAGCAGAAAAACGTGATCACGGTGCCACAGAGAAGAAACATAACTTTTCCTTGGGATGTGAGAATAACAAGCACAACAAATTTGACAGCTAATAATCTGAGATTTGCCTGTGTAAACGGTGAGATTAAAAAACGAGCTCTAATTGAGATAATATTGATATGTGAACATACTTTAAGATGAGATAATTCGATAACCCTTATATACGGGAATCGATTTTCCTGTTGCAATTACCGATAATTACGAATCGATTTCTAATTTTAAGTGATGAAAAATGCTGAATTAGGTTTGTTCCACAAGCTAACCGAAGAAAAACTCGGACTAGAAAAATTGGTATAGTTTTTTGTAAACTTCGGCAAACATTTGTTTATCACAGTATCTTCTCCGAAAAAATTGTCCGAGTAATGTTTGTGTTGAAAATAATTAAATGCAAATT
>NW_016196894.1:0-2869 GCF_001687245.7 Rhagoletis zephyria | reverse complement strand
TTTTTTTTTTGCAAACCAGCGCACGTCTGCCCAATCGACGCGTTTTGACATGTGCGGCAGGCAACAACACCGCGAAATTAACAATTGCTCGACGTTCAAGTGCCGAACGACAGCAGACAGCAGCTGACATGTAGCAACAATATTGCTACACTTGCGTGATTTTTCCATGACCGTCAGTCACATGAGTTATGCTATGTTCAGAAGGCAGTGAAGCGAACAAGAGAAACGAATTCGCGAAAATATTTGCAATATTTATGTTGTTTAGTGATTACTGACTGACTGATGCTCGGTACAAGAAATTAAACTGCGGGGTTTTTCGTTATTAAATATTGCGGTAAACTAGCACAGTTTTGTATGTACCCATTGTTTTTTAATGTACATACATTGTCTTCAAAGATCACAAAACTCTGTATCATGTAATTTTTATCAAGTCATATGATGAAGGATTAAAAAATATGATTGCACTCACAAAAGTCTTAGTATACCTTGATGTATGTTGGTATGTATATAGTATCATCTCAGCGACATCTACAGTGATTATTGCATAGTGCAAATAACCTAATAGAACCTTAGGTGAGGTTAGGTGGCAGCCCCATGTAACCGCGGCTCACTTGGACGATTGTCTTTTGTGATACCACATTCTGAACGGTATCCAATACTTAATAGACAAAACGCATTGAGCCGATTATGTATTTACGAATTTGGCTAACCTCAATGACCCGGAGCTCCTCTGTGCTTTTAAGGATGTAAAATCCAAAGTACTTCAACCCTAGCCTCGCAAACGCTGGGCACCTAAGAAGGTAGTACGACCACCAAAAGTGAGAGCCGTGGCTTTGTGAATATGAGGAGTACCCTCCACCGCTCCCTGTCCACCTGCGGCCAGAAGGACCTTGCGATCGCGCATATCCTGGTTCCCGCCCAACGCTCGCTGAGCTGACATGAGGCTCAACTATCCAAGAGTGGACCAAAGGTGATCAATGGCAACCAATCCAACCGCTTTTTATCCTACGATAATGTTTCACGAGTACCTTTCCTGGTCAATTCCTCACAATGTCGCTATGACCCGGCTCCCAAATTAGTTTAATACAGCAGTACTCTGACGCGACCGAGAGTTAGAGCAGACATTCTTTAACTAAGTTAGAGCGCACCTACAACGTACTCAAGGCCCTGATATATTTACGCTTAGCTATTAGAAGAAATGCTCACCTCCCTGACTGTCTTAGCACTCCATCTCAAGTAGTTTTAAAACCTTGGACATTTATAAAAAAAAAAAATTATAGAATCAAACAATTTTCAAGGCAGATCGAGAGGAACAAATATGTAAGCTGTTGCAAAATCGCTAAGTCAAATGGAGAAATACTTGCTGTTTTTTTTCGCTTAATAATTTTTTTCTTGCTGTTCTTTTGTTGTTTGCAATGTTGACGTGCTGACTTTCAAGTGTCAATCAAAAATAATTTCCTATTCCCGGGCAATGCTCATTCATTCATTGTTGCCAATTGGATTTTGATTTTTTGTGTCTCTCTGGCGGCATGCTTCTCATTGTTGCCAATGGTGGTTTGGCAAATTACGGATAGCTGACAGTCCATTTTGTGGACGTTCACATTTTGACATTTAACACTCAAAACATGCGTCAAAGAGAATGTTATTTGATAATTTTGAATTGAACTGTGAACTAATTATTTCGGCAACTATTTGTGAGTAATCAATTTTCGAGTAGAAAATTAATTAACATTCTCAGACACGAATAGCAACTTATTTTTTCAATGTTTATTTTTTATAGTGAATATTAATATGATATTATGTATATTGCATGATACAAAAAAGAAGGTAGTTCCATTGTCAATCTTTCGTCGCCATATTGACAACCTGACAATTAAGTAGATTGTGACATTTCATGCTACCATATCCAATATCTAAAATCCTCCAAATTTTGTTATTAATATTTTGTTTATTTACAAACATTTTGTACTTAGAATCGAAATTTGAACAAGCAAAGGTATTTTATTGGGTACGGCTGCCGAAAGCCTACAACGTGGAAATTTATTTTTCGCAAAAATCCTGTTGTTGGCAAAACCCGATTTAACATTTTCTCTGTCAAAATACTTATTTTAACCCATTTTTCAATGGGTCTTTCCCCCTCCGTCTCCGCTCCCGGTTTGCAAGTTACTTGAAAGACATGGACAAAGACAATATCAAAATGTGTAATTTCAGTGTCTCAGTTATATCAGAAACATTCGTATCCGATATATAGAAAACTGTAATAGTCCTAGCTGCCTACATTTTGTAATAACCAGATGACATAATAAAACTAAAAAAAAATTAAATAAGTTCACTACAATTTTATTAATGTGAAAATAAAGATTTTTGCAAGAAGTTATCCAATTTTATGTAAAATGTGAACGTTTTTAAGATAAGATATTAATTATTTTTAAAAGCTTAATGTTAATACAACTATTTTATTTATACACCCAAATTTAGGACATAACCTTCAACCTGAAACTGAAATTAGGTCAGGCCGCTTCAAATTTTTTACAATTGAGCAATTGTCCGAAATCGCCTTTTTAATCAAAAAGTTGTTTAATGAAACTACCTTGTTTTTTGTATCATTTTATATTGTATTGTATTGAAAAAAACACATATTTATAAAATATTTATACACTTCTCATTTTCGCCTGGCAGTTAATATGAAAAATTACTGCATTGCCAACCCACGAAATCATGTTGTTGAAAAAGTCACGAANCTTAATGTTAATACAACTATTTTATTTATACACCCAAATTTAGGACATAACCTTCAACCTGAAACTGAAATTAGGTCAGGCCGCTTCAAATTTTTTACAATTGAGCAATTGTCCGAAATCGCCTTTTT
>NW_016196893.1:0-2869 GCF_001687245.7 Rhagoletis zephyria | reverse complement strand
TTTTTTTTTTTGGTTTTAAAAATTGCATATGACTCCCGTTTGGGGCATTTGAAGAGTGAATATGTGCACTCCGCGCAATATATTTCAAAATTCGGCCAGATCTCACCATTAACATTTTTTTTTTTTATTTAAAAATGTCCGATTTTGTTGTCGTTTTCTTGCTTCATTCAGTGCATTCATGAAAAAATTAAAATCACTAAATGAAAAATGTCTAAAACTGCAATCAGAGGTATTTTATGTCAGGCCATAATCAGTGACCATGGTATATACATATGTACATTTGTTACAACCAAAACATTAATGTCTCAGATGTAGAAACATTTGTCAGGTCTGCATGTACAGTGGTGGTCATATAATTTGGGACGCATTCAAATATCGATGCCCCTTTCACCCAAAAACAATTTTTTTAAGCCCTTCCGAACCGGTTAACATCAGTAATTCGAGCGGGCCAATCCAAAACACTTTCCTGCAGAAAACCAAGCTTTGCTGCTCCTAGCAGTAAGTCTTTGATCGTTATCCTGCATAAAAATGAATGCAGCAGGCACATTCTCGTCGGAAAATTGCCTTCATTATGTTCATCCATATATTTTTGTACAGATTTTGATCCATTCGCTCTGTTATCCGACCCGCACCAGACCACGAAAAAGAAGCTCGGACTATAATATTTTCTCCACCATGCTTTATGGTCTTTAAAGTGTAGCGAGGATCGAGTTCTTTGTTTGCGGCACGATGCACATACTTTTTTCACATCCGATCCAAATAAGTTAGATTTGGATACTTCGATGTTAATCTAAAATTCTGAGGCTATTCGGCATGTTCTCGTGCAAAGTGAATGCAACGTTTTAAATTCCTGTTTGCGGATTTTTGCTTGCAATGCATCCACCCAGTCCCCCATCAAGTAATCGGTGTCGAATGCTAGGGTGTCTCTCGTCTCTCGTAGTATGGTATTACGATCTATACCACACGTGTGTGACTCTTATACTACAAATCATTGTAGTTGCTACGTAGCAAAGGCAAAGTACAATATTGATATTGAAATTTCTATACTACATGTGTGCACCAGGCATAACGGTCCTTGTGGATATGTTGTTGTAGTTTACCCTTTATTGCTCATGGATTTGAGTGGAAGTCAGAAAAAGTTCAGCTTTGCTCGTTCTGCAAATTAGTCTGTCTCCTGCTCCACTCGTTTTTTTTTTTTGCCGTGGCTTCCGTTTTCGGCTTTAATTTTCTTATTGAATGTATTTAATTATGTGGCCACCACTGTATGTAGGTCGTAACTTAAACATACGTACATACATACATGTAACCAGAGTTTAATTATGGCATGCAATTAATCTGTCATAAAATAAATATAGATACTTATCAAAAGTATGCATATGCAGAAGAATGCATACATATGCCTTGCTTTTAACATGATCTTTACTACTTATAGAAGCATTGTAAGCTCAACTAAAGCCTCAAAAATTGTGTTTCTCAACTTGAAAAAAGGCTAGTTCTCAAATGTTTTCAACAGAATTGTACATTTTTCCAGGAATTGACATCCAGTAAAGAAAGAAATTGATTATCGATTTGGTAATTACATAATTAAAAAATTCGTAAAAGATTTGAGTTACGTATGTTAGTGTTTTTTTTTTTTAGAACTGCCGTCTCCCTGGCACTCTTTGGTCAGACATCCATCCAACTCATTCCGATAGCATAGATTTACCCCTTGACCATTGTCAAGGAGTCGTTTTTACATAAATCTTGTTTTGCTAATCAGTGATTCATTACTACTAGAGTATATATGCTTGAATGCCTCTGGTTGCAATTTAGAACGGTGGGTCGTATGAGAGAAAATTTGTTTGATTTTTTTTTTATTTGAGAGCTAAACAAAACATGCGAGCAAGCAAATCGGGGGAAGAATAGTAACAAGAAAAATCTATTTTGTCGTATATTAAAGTAAAAAGTTACACCAACAAACTTATACATAAAAATTACATGCATATAAACGTATACATCATACAAACATATATTTTACTTAAGTGACTTTGAATGCGTAACCTTAAGTGTTTACAATTTACGATCTTCAATCCATTCTCTACCTACATACATATACAATATATTATTATTGATANTGTTATTTTATTGTGGCAAGTAAAACGTAAACAAATATTTAGTTTCATTGTTTAATTTTAAAATAAATTGTATTTATTTGCATGCAGGTTAAAAATTCTGTGCTGTTTATGTTGAGGATGCTGTGTCAGAAGGAGCCACTCGAGAATCTTTCGATTGCCTTCGTTCCGGAAATTTCGATGATTCGAAGTTGCACCTCGCTGTGGTTGTCCATCATAAAAAAAAATGCTTCAACAAGAACGCCATACAAGCATATATGAGATCGCTAGGCAGCTGAAGATGTATTACTGAACTGCTTTAAACAACCCGGGAAAGGTTGAATGCAAAACGAGACTCGATGCTTTGGTTCCTCATAACTCACCGGCGAGAAATTAATTGTAGAGAACTTCCATCTGCGAATCGCTTTTGAAACGGAATGAAATCGTTTAAGCGAATGGATCACAAACGTCGGAAAGCATCATGATCCAAGAAGGATCGCTCCCACGACAGTCGGATCGACGTAACCGAAATGACCCAAATTTATACCTGCAAAAGGACTGTCACTTCAGCATCACTCTCCAAAAGCTCTGGCGAATTTGTATTCTACAACAACAACGTCCAATAAGGATACGCTGAATAACCGGTGACAATACAAGTGTTGACTTCACCTAAACTTAAGTTCTGTGTTTGGTATAATTGAAAGGGGCGCGACATTTTGACCAGTTTTAACTACTTTGCTTTTTTTAATGTTTATTATGTTGTTTTTTTACAAAAATGC
>NW_016196892.1:0-2869 GCF_001687245.7 Rhagoletis zephyria | reverse complement strand
AAAATTAATATACCCTTGTGCACAAGTGCGCTCGGGTATAATGAAGTGCCTTATATAGCAAGGCTTCGGAGCGGAGCGGGGCAAAGGAACTAAAGAGCAAAGGATTTTAGGAGGGGCGGAGGTTGAGCAAAAAGGTTTAAAAAAATTTATTAACTCTTTAACTTCTCAAATACAAATTTAATAAATTATGCCACTGAAAGCAATTGCGTCAAATAAATATCAATTCAATTTATTTTACTTTACATTTCTGTTTATTGCCCACCCAGTGAATTGTGTCTGTAATTTTTTTACAAGACAAAATAACTGTACAAACCGCCATCAAAATTAAAATTAAAAAAAAAATAAAAATTTCGCCGACGTTTTTTTGGCGGTTAGGGCTCGATATGTATGTAGGTAAATAAATAAATAAAAAAGTTGTTTACTGGGAGCGAGAGTGGAGCTCGGAACAAAATAACATACCGGAGCAGAGCTAGATGGGAGCTATTTTGGGGGAATACCATTGAGAATAGGGGAGTTATTTTCAGGAATTTGGGGGAATTAGCCTTAATAGAGTTGGTACCCCTGATAGTTATGATGATCTCATCTATATTTCATAGAGATAACCCAGACAGAATTTAGACTGATAAACAATTTGCTTTATAAAGCTTTAATCATTTCTATGAAAAGTTTTTGGCACGGGGTAGGGACAAAAAGCTTATAAGTATAAAGAAATGTCCATAAAAAATGGTTGAACTTTTCCCGCTGTCAACACGAAAGTATCAATTCCGTTTGTCACAACTTTTCCAGATTTTTTCTTTTAGGAATTATAACCTCAACACTGCGATTCCTACTGTAGATACGTTGAAATGTTACGAATTTGGGCAGCATGGCGTATGAGTAACACATTTTTTTGGCTGCGATTGGGGCTTGCGATGCGAATACATTTGGCGAAGCGAACTGTTTGGTGAACACGCATACAATTTTCATTAAAAGTGTTCGCAATGCAAAGAACTTGTACAAGCTTGTGTTCAATGCTGTTAATCCTTACTACATATTAAATATTTTATCGTCGCCTAAATCGCCGTTATGGCAAAAATGAGATTTGAGGTAACCCTGAACTCCAGGCATTGAGATTTATGCATAAAAATCGTAAAATCGTTATTAAAATAACATATTTGTAAAATAATAGCTAGAGAAATTATTTATTATTTCTATATGTCATTTAAGAGGGATGCCTATTCTTAAAAAATCAAATTCAATTTAAATAGAAGGACATATTTTTTCTCAGATCCGAGCTTATATCTGGATCTTTGGGCATCGCAGGAGTTTCTTTTTGACTTCATATTGAAGAATGATCAATTTCAAAGAAAAATAATGAAAATGGAGAAAATACCTCTTTTAATTTGGATTTTATTCCATGTTTTTATCAAACGAAAACGTAAGAGGTGGTGTAGAAAAAAATTTATTTTGATTGCCCTGTCTCAATATTTCTCTACTTTACAAATTAAATAGTGAATAATTATAGTAAGTTTAGTTAGTAAACCATCAAAAGTTTTGAAGAATATAAATTTCTTCGCTCGTTTGCGAATTTTTCAGACTATCTTATTGCATTTGACAGATACGAGGTATTGCGCGTCAAGCGACGATATGTGCTATACCTCGATAACTACTCTAAATTGCTCGTGAGAATGGCGGTAGCCGACATTGTGTCGATAACTCGATTTCCCGAGTATCAAAATGCTCGAGAACTACCAACTAAAATTCTTCCATATCTCGCTTTTAGTGCGTTAAGGCACAACTACTTCGTTTGTTAAAAATTTTGACAATTAGTGTCGCTCTATTCAAATCACATCTACGCGTATCATTGTTTTTGTTTGACATTTTAAACAGGGTAATTCAAATGCTTCAAAAATTGTAATTGAGTGATTTGACCCCGACGTACGTCACTCACGCATGAGAGTGTAAAATTTTCGTTCGCTCATGCATAATCGCACATTAATCAAGCACTGTCACTGCAAAAATCACATCACATGCGCAACTCTACCACGAACGTTTAAGTTGTGGTCGAAAAATTGTTGATTCCATTATCGATTGTTCATAGCGTCACTTCACTATTGCCCACTTCTTTGTAATGCAGCCACTTAATGCGTTCAATTGTTGAGTGAATATGCAGCGAGGCGCTTGAACTTGAGCGTACTTAGTAGGCATTATGAGTGTTAATTGCGTTCGCCTTAAAATCGCGCTCTCAATATTGTAAGCAACAAATAAAAGGCGTTTTATTTACATTTCACTGAAGCGATATTTATTTTAATTGCTGGCTCTCAAAGCTACATACATATGTACATACTAGGGATGTTAATTTTTCAGCTTTTTCCGATCCCGGAACTTTCGAGATGGCGTTGTCATAATCCCGGGATTAGTCCCTTTTTTTAGTCATTACTTTTCAACAACTTGAATCGAAAAAATTGCTACTATATTGTTTGAGAAGCTCTACTACCATGAAATAAATAATCAATAAATGGGTTTGCTTGAAACCTACTTTTTTATTTAAATTGCGGTTTTTATTTTTTCTCTCTGACCGCAGGATTTATTTTGAAGCACTTTGTAATTTCAAAGATATGATTAAGACCAAAAATTATTAAAAAAAATTCAATGCAATGTAGAATAAAAATATGGGTAACAAATGCAATAGGAAATTTCTTNTAACAAATGCAATAGGAAATTTCTTTAGAATATAAAAAATTTAAAATTTTTGGATTCACAAGGACGAATAGGTAATTTTTAAGCTGACAAAGTTAGAAGAACGAAATTCGAGAATGTTATCGAGTTTATATGAATAAGCCTTTAACATATAATTTTTTCAAAAACAAATATTGCGAAATTTCAAGGA
>NW_016196891.1:0-2869 GCF_001687245.7 Rhagoletis zephyria | reverse complement strand
AACTAAAAACGAAGTTGCGTAAAGATAAAGGGAAAAATTAAGACCAAGGTAAATCTAAACACTTTACTTATATGTATAAGGGCAAAGGTGAAGGGGAATATGTAGCTGAAGAAAATGATAAACATACAAATAAAAACAAAGATAAGTATAAAGAAAAAAATGAGGATGAGGATACCGATAAAAGTATAGATGAAGATAGAAGAAGATAGATTCAAATAAAGGGAGTTGTAGAGAAAAGGCTATAGACCCAATCTGGGAACTATTTCAGGATTTTCGGGATTCTCGGTACTTATCGATATAATAACCGATATTTTGTCGGTTTCGTTATCGATATTGTTATTGATTTTGCTATCGTCTTTGCTATAGATATTATTATCGATTTTGATATCGATATTTTCATCGATTCTTTTATCGATGTTTTTATCGATTTTGCTATCGATATTATTATCGCTTTTGTTATCGATATTTTTTTTAGAGTGTGCTTTCGTTTTCAATTTGGATATGCTCTTAACCATACCACGTATTCTACGTCTAAATTTAGCGGGTGTATCTCCGATACAGCCTGCAGACCAAGACGAAGACGCTGGGTTGTTCCTTTTTTTTGGGTTTTTGGGGGACTTATAAAAAATATAGACTGAGGCCGATGTGGTGTAGTGTTTAGTAGTACGCACTTCCATTCTGCATGGCCTGGGTTCCAGCCCAGCCTCCGCCTATCATAAAAAAAAAACAAAAAAAAAAGTGTTTTTAACAGCGGTCGCCCCTAAGCAAGCAAGGACAAAACTCCGCGAGTATTCAACCAAGAAAAACAGCTTCATGTTAAAATACAATCGCCGTTTGGAGTCGCCATAAAACTGTAGGTCACTCACTCCTCTTTGTGTGACAACATAAGGTGGCGAGAGAAATTAATCTCCGAGTTTAATTTTTTGGACCATCCATATTGACCACCGACTGTGAATTTGTTACTTAGGCGATTATCGCTGGTGACCACAGTGTAGTAAATTTTTCAAGTAAATTGAATAGCGTTTGGCTAAAGGGGTTTAAAAATGGAAATAATAATGACATTTTCGTTTCCCCAATTTTTTATTTTTTTTATTGCCGCCCTCTTAGCCTTTTTGCGTAGAGAGAAATGAGAACGTAAGATATTTCGGCCTTGAGAAAATTAATGTGAATTTGCAGTAAAATTTCGATACCCCAGCCAACCATAAATTATCCTGGCATACACCAAAACAGTTTGCAATGCAATTACTGCACAGTTCTTAGAGTTACATTTACGTGTAAAGAAATCCGTGTTAATGAGTAAAAACAAAGAGAACCAAATCTGTGATGAAATGCGAAATTAATTTCCTCATTTCTTTGAAAACATTTTAAATCGAAAAGAAGCTTAGCCAATTCTGAGTTGAATAAACTAAGGTACTTAAAATGTGCATGATTTTATTGACACATCGTTAATCAGCATTTTGTATACACTTGTGGACTGCGCCGCGCCTCTACTCGTTGCAATATTATTCATGAAAAGTGATTCACAGTGAACAGAGTTAAGAACCGGCACGTACACGGGCATATATGAATGTATGCGTACAACGATTTACATATTAATCCATAAAACAAAAGCGAAGAAAACACTAGTGGATACAAAAAGCACTTTCGCCTTGTGGCAAGCGTAGAAATAACAGATGCCCGATAATCAGATCAACGTTGAATGGAAACGTCGAATGAAGAGTTGACGCAATGGCGCGATGATGCACCAGCGAGATGATGAGCTGACATTGTCAACCGACGCGTGCGCGCGTCTGAAATGTACACACATATACATCTCTGTATGCACTCAGATATGTACAACTGGCGCTTTCACCACACTTCATATGAAAGAGAATCAGAACAATTCGAAATGAGCGCAATGTTTCTGTGTTTGCCGATACCACTGCTCGTGGACCAATTCGAGATAAGTATAGCCGCGGATACAGCGCATCATGGAGATCATTCCGTTCAGTCGAGAACAAAGAGTGGCATTGACACGAAGCATTGCCGCATCGCTGCTGTTCCATACAAAAGCCAAAAGGCTGTGCGATATTTAAAAACCGTTGAAGCAACCTTCTTGTGCTCTATTGCAATTCGTAATTTGTATCTTTGTGTCATAAAATGGTGCGCGCGCATAATTTCAATCTAATTTACGGCGTTTTTGTAGTGAAATTTGCTTTCGCCGCCACTGCTGCTGCTGCTACAGAGAACGGTAATGATATAAATGCGCTTTATATGCATCAACTGTTCAACAATATTAATACAAACGTTGATCCATGTGAGGACTTTTATGCCTACGCCTGCGGTAATTGGGCACAAAACTATAACGCTGACGCGTATGTTGATGTGCCTGGTTATATGGACCATAAAGTGAATCAGCAATTGCTGGACGCATTGCTCGCATCTAAGGCGACAAATGAAAGTGCTGTGGCCCAGCAAGCCTGGCAATACTATGAATCGTGCATGACACTCAAAGCGCCCGCGCTGAATGCATTTCTGCGTTACGTGCAACAGGCATTGCACTTTGAATGGCCCATATTTCGCGCTGATTGGCAGCGACCTTGGCAGAATGCCACACACTTCGATTGGTTGCGGGTAATTGGTGGCTTACGCGCTTATGCGCTGAATGGCGTGTTTATCATGCAACATGTGAATGTACGACTCACCAACGGTACGCACTACTTGCTGGAGTTGCATGCGCAGCAACCGGCGGTGGTAAGGGCGTCGTCGTCACTACCGTTGCGGCACCAGGATGTTGAAGATATATTTATCAATTTCGGTTTGACAGTGGAGGAGGCGCACAATGTAAGCGCCGACGTTATGGCGCTAGAACAGGCCATGAATGATGCAA
>NW_016196890.1:0-2869 GCF_001687245.7 Rhagoletis zephyria | reverse complement strand
AAGTTATAATACCCTTGTGCACAAGTGCGCTCGGGTATAAAAAAAACTTGGGGTATGCATTCGAAATCCTCACTGAAATTTAAAATGCAAATTCGTGGGAGCCAGGGCGAAGGAAAATTAAAATGCTTGCGTTAAAATATTCAATTACAGCCGTTGACTAAAGCGCAGTGAAAGGGTGAATCCTTTGGCAGAACTTTAGCATGAGCTTCTGCAAATAACTGCATACATATACAAATTTATGCGATGAATTTCTAACATTGAAGCTGGGAATTAGTGTGAGCTGTAAGTAAAGTTTACAATGTGCAACGTAAACAATCATCTTTGAATACATTTTTTTCGTTTCCCCAACCACTTAAATTTTAAATAGATAAGTTAATCTCGCTATAAAAACAAATTTTTTCACATAAACAAATTTCTTAGTTTTTTTTTACAAATATCCCAAAGCTGTTGTGAGGACTCCGGATCCTGTGGCCCTGGGACCCATAACAATTTATATATATATATAATCATTTTTTTTATTTGAATTGTATGGGCTAAGGTGACGATTATATAAACGTATGTACATATGTATTTGTATATGTATACTGGAAGTGAGCTTAAGCCACTGAGACTGGTGCTAGCTGTAGGGTTTAATCCTACTCTAGTTCTAAGTTTAGAAGACGGTAACGGTAATTTTCAGAAACACGAAAACTCTGATAAGTCAGTAACTACTGAAGCTAACTGACTCAAAATCAATATTAGATTATTATACATTTTTGGATAATGGGCGTGGCGCCGCCCCCTTATGACCACAAATGTGTATCTCGGTAACTAATTCATCAATTTTTACCAACCTCGGTGCACTTCGTAATCTTAGTACAAGGAAGAAATTCGTTGCGAATTATTCAAATGGGACAAAAATTACACCCACTTCCCTCATAACGGTAAATTTCAGACATCCGAAAACTTCGACATTTTAATAACTGAGGACGCTAATTTACTCCAAGTTAATAGTTACAGTAATCTCTTAACAATAAATTAGGCTGCTGTAGACTTTTGGAAAATGGGCGTGGCACCGCCCTCTTTATGACTACAAGGTGTATCTCGGTAACCACTTTATATATTTCTACCAAACTTGGTTCAATTATTTCATTAAGTCTAAGTCAGAATATTATCGAAAAAGTTAGAAATCGGGAAACCACCCCAAAGCCCCCCTGATTATCATGCATATGTAGGTTAGAGAAAGTTGAAACAACGATATTTGATACCTGCGCCGGATATATAAAATTCGGTTTCGCCCGAACTTATACTTCTTTACTAAATAGTTATTGTTTGAGTTTATTCATTTTTATGTATGTAAGTGCTTGTGTGTATAGTACTCTGATGCTGGTAAATGCATTCCCTGCGTTCCGCTGGTTTAACGCACGCTCCATCAGCTCTCTCGCAAACTATTTAACTTTACTGACTTTTTATCCAATTTTGCGGTTACTACCATAACGTAGCTGTATCTCTATAGTGAAAAGTACTTGTTTTTGTTTTTCTTTGTTCCTTTTAGTGCACTCAACATTTACCTTATTTTTTGTGGCAGGTAACTGCAGCTCTTAGACTCCAGTCCTTTCGTTTTGTTTTACAATTGTATTCATTTACACTGAGTGCTACTAGCTTACTTTTTTGCTACGTTTACATATACGGCTTCTTTTAATTAACTTTTGTCGCGCACATGCTAAACGCCAGTAACAAAACAATTCCGTTAGTGGGTACGTGTGTATGCACATATTTTGTTTGAAACGTGGCGGCATTTGTTGGTTGGCATTTCTCAACAACTCTCTGCTCCTGGCCCGTAGAGTGAAAATCCAGCCCCATACTAAATATGGGCCCGGCCCACTACAAAAAAATGAATTTAATGTTTAAACGAATTTCGAACGTTACCACTACGTACTTGTTCAGTGCTTTTGAAAAACACTAATTATTCTATATTCTCTATAATGATGGACAAATCATTACGATCACAACGTTTAGATAACACATAGATTCTTTAACGGTCACGCACGGAACGTATGTATCTGAAGACTAGCAAACATCTCTTGACTGCGGTGAAAACTGCATTCAATTCCATGCTTTAGTTTTCGAGTGATGCGCGTACAAACATACAGACAGATAGACATACCGACAGACAGAAAGACAGACAAAAATTCTAAAAATTGTTGATTTGGCTTCTATTCGTCCTGTACAATTTTATAATATCTAATAGATATGTAACTCTTACATATTAAAATATATCAACTTAACAAAATATTATAGTTTTTATCTTCCAACTAAATTTTAGAAAAAATCTGGGCTCCTTTGAAAATTCGAGCCCGGGGGAAGCTAGACAAAATTCATAGATATGCTGACTAACATACATACATACAAATACAATATAAATAGCTGAGAGCTTAACAAATTTTTAAGTCGCTGGGGCGAGAGCAAAATTAAAATTGTCAAGCCACTTGAAAACTCACTGCAAAAATATTGCCACGTAGTATGTATGTACATATAGTGGTTATCATAAATTTACGACACTCATATATTGACAAGATTTGACAATTAATCTTAATATTTTTTAACTACAATTATTTGTTTATAAAATATATAGTATATTCTTTAACAAAAACCATATAAATCCAAGTTTCAATCTTTGTGCAACAGTTGAAAAAATCAACAAATCAAGTTTGTAGCCCATTCAATTTTATGTAAAATGTTTAAGATAATACATAATACGACTTTTTTAATTTCTTCCTTTTGACCAATTTTCTTTGGAATTGTTTATTCTTCAAAATGAAAGCGAAGCTTCTTCTGCGTCTGATCAAAAGATTATTGTACCTAAAATCTAATGACTGTACCTAATGTA
>NW_016196889.1:0-2870 GCF_001687245.7 Rhagoletis zephyria | reverse complement strand
CTTTCTTTCACTTCCTTTGGTCTCAAAAGAATGGATCGAGGGTCGGTGGGTTATTTTAGCAAGGAGGCAAAAGTAGCAAAAGTACTTTTAGTCTCTGACAAATTTTCCCCAGTCGGGTCCCGATTTGTTTTTTCTCTCTCAATAATTTTTTCTCAACAATGAAATGATGAAAAACAAAAAGGAAAAGAGAAAAATGGCCAACACTGAAAAAACTTTCCTTTGCCAAGTTGGCTGCATCGGTTGAGCGGCCGAACAACGGTTTCAGTGATTTGAGCGTGTTCATTGGCTGATAAAACGGCAACAACAACACAACAACAGGGCACAAGAGGCACGCACCCATCGACGACATATGTAGATGACAGAGGCACACTTGAGCTGATGCTGCTGCTGCTGCTGCTGTCGTTGTGCTCCTGGAACAAAACAGAATCCAGAAAAAGCACACAGAATATCGTGAATGCCTGTCTGCCTGCCAAATGCAGTAGCCATACTCAATCAGTTTTCTCTGCTTTCTCCTGATATTTTCATCATTAGCAGCAACAGCAACAACAACAGAAGCAGCAGCAAGTTTAGGCACACTTCTTTCCCTAAAAGTCACGATGTGACTGCGGCCACTTCACTGCTGCAACTTTTTTTCTTTTCTTTCCGCCCAAACTTGAACGGTGCATTTTTTGCAACTTCACACAGAGAAATGAGTCGAGTTTNCCTGATATTTTCATCATTAGCAGCAACAGCAACAACAACAGAAGCAGCAGCAAGTTTAGGCACACTTCTTTCCCTAAAAGTCACGATGTGACTGCGGCCACTTCACTGCTGCAACTTTTTTTCTTTTCTTTCCGCCCAAACTTGAACGGTGCATTTTTTGCAACTTCACACAGAGAAATGAGTCGAGTTTTCATAACAATATGAGATTTTAGCCCTTTTTCTCATAAATATGTGAGAAAAATCTCATAACAATGTAAGAAATGAACTAAATCTCATATCGGTATAAGAAAAAAGATAAATCTCATAACATTATGAGACATCTCATAATGTTATAAAATTTAGTTCATTTCTTACACTTTTATGAGATTTTTCTCACAAATTTATGAGAAAAAGGGCTAAAATCTCATATTGTTATGAGAACTCGACTCATTTCTCTGTGTGTTCTTTGTATTTTTTTTCCTTCATTTTCTCTTTCCTCTTTTTTCCCTTCTCAAACTACTAAAGTTGCAATTAAAAAACTGTTATTTTTTGCGATAATTAACAGAGAAAGGGAGCAAATAATCAGAAAACAGAAGGAGAAAAAGACGGCAGTTAATGGCCGGGCGCGGAAAGCAGTTCAATTGAATCTCACGACTGCGGGCCAAAAAAAAGAAGAGGAGGAGGAAAAACAACGAAAACAAAAAAAGAAAGGGAAACAGACCAAGTGTCTGACTAAACGTCGAGCACAACGCGTCGATATCGATTAAAAGAAAAGGATGCCCCCGTCCACTTGAAAAGACCCACTAGACCCAAAAGTGCCCTTGCAAATATAGTGCTAAACTCCCGCACAAAAAGAAAACATGTGTAATGTGCAATTGACATACAAACACCGTGATGATGACCACACTGATTTTTATTTTTGACAATGAAAAGCGGCATCCAAACGTACAAATTTGACTAAGTTTTGCAAAAGGTTGATTCAATTCAAACCCAAAAAAAAGGAGGCAGTGCACAGAGCACAGTGCAAGGGCAGCTCATCCGCCTCAACACACTCGACTGGACAATTGGAATGCACCACAGCAAAGGACAATGTGAAAAGAAGAAACTGTCAGCACCCAACAGCAACAACAGCAGCAGCAGCAATTTGTCACAACTGACAGTAACAAAAGAGAGAGAGAGAGAGAGAGAATGAGAATGTGAAAATGTGTAAAATCAGTGGCAGAAGAATCAGTCATCTGAATGGGGAAAGCAGAGAGGCAGAAAAAGAGAATGAGATTTAGTTTCAATTGCTCAGCTTAGCAGTGCACAACAATTCTGTTCAGTTCAGCCAGGCAGAAGTGTGAATTTGTCACTGTCTGTGGTGGTGTGCTCATGGTCGTGCACAAAGAAGTGCCCACCGAGCGGATTCCAATCCAGGCGGAAGAGGGGATGAGGGGCGCAAACAGCATCAGTGCTTGGTAATAACTGAGATTATGTTTAGAAAAAAAATAATTGCACAATTGTAGAAAATGTGACAAGTGCAAATTAAAAATCCCGATTTTATTAATACTGAACACTGCTCTTTTTTTATGCTAAAACACGACCCAAAAAAGTTGAAACTTTGCCATTAGCGGTGCAAAGAAAAGTGTAACATTTTGTGTCAGGTTGTGTGGTCAGTGTCAGTGTCAAGTAAAGTGAAGTGTGCTCAGTGAAGTGGCAGAAGTGGCCATCAAGTGAAGAGCAAAGGAGCAATCGATAACCGGTCAGTAGGAAACACAAACTTCCACTGTCTGCCTCACTACCATTATTACCGATCGATCAGGTGTTTGTGGTAATTACCCACTGTACTGATGCAGTGGTTGCTGATCGAATTCACCATGATGATGATGATGTTGATGCTGCTGACCAATGTTTATAGACATCACTCCACACTGGACATCAACTCATCATCATCGTCATCGTCATCATCACCATCAGCTGCAGCAGCAGCATCGGCGACGTTGTCTCTGTGGTCGTCGTCGTCATCGTCGTCGTTGTCCTTGTCATCGAGGCCACCGTCTACCACTGCCTCAATTGAATGAGGTGATGACGATGATGATGGCACTACCACTGACCCCACATCGATGATACTGCCGCTGCTGTTGTTGTTGAATGGTGAAGTGGTGAAACCTTGTGCTTTGTGTCGATCAAACTACTCGAAGGTAGTAGTT
>NW_016196888.1:0-2870 GCF_001687245.7 Rhagoletis zephyria | reverse complement strand
TAGGCAAAAGCAATAAGAATACCAGCTGTGTTTGCGAGACAAGGTGGCAAGGCCCGTTTGCAGTTGCAGCAAAGAAAATTTAGAAAAATCTACAACAGCATCATAAAATGTATTAAAATGTACTACATACATATATATATCTGAAGCATGTAACAGCAAAAATAATGCCACCATAAGCATCAGCATCAACGCCCACGCCCGCCATAGAAATTAGCACCTACAAACAAACATATTGTACATTAGACCGGACCACCCTACAAACAAACAAAAAAAAGCGCCGTACATCCTTGAGTAAGAAAGTTCGAAAGGCAATTTTGAAAAAAAATAAAAATTATTTTGCCGAACCTACAATTACAATTTTCGGTGACACCTACATTCGGGAGTATGTTTTTTTTTTTTTGTTGTAGTTCTACTGGAATAATCGATCCATAGCAAAAGTTTAATGATTTTTGGTAAGCTTTAATTTACTCACATTAGGGTGGTACGTTAGGATAATAACAATTGAGCTCTGGTGGGTAAGCACTATAACGGAGTGCTTGAGGCCAATGAACTTTGTAATAAAAATATTTTCTCGTCGTGAAAAGAACATTGATATACTTTAAGAACAGACTGTAAATGCCGAAGATATGAAGAATGTAAAAAATGCGATACCTACGTTCTGCAAAAAAAATAAAATAAAATAGCCTTCTAATCGAAGTACTTAGCAAAAGTTATTTTGGGTGAACTTTAATTTACTGACAGTAGGGTGGTACGCTAGTATGGCAGGAAGCGGGGTTTTAAGGTCAATAAATTTTGAAACAAAAAAAATTGCCTGCCACATACTTTAAGATCCAACTGCAAATGCCAAAGATATGCATGTATAAGGAAAAATGCTTTTGCTCTTTTTTGCCGCCTACGTTCGGACAGAAACAAAAAATTCCTTCGAAATTGCCTTTCAAAAATACGGTACGGTCTAATGTACAACTACTTCTGCCTCCTTCCGTTATGGGCTGTTAGCTCTACAGAAATACAATTCACCGCTCTAAATGGATTTTATGTATAGATACCAAAATTTCCGCCCAGCCATAATAACGAAATGGAAACCAAGTCACAATATTTAATAAAAAAACACCAACAAATCGCAAACTTATTCATGTCTAGCTTAAATATACATACATACATACTTTATTCACCACAAAATATGCAGGGGCATGTGTTTGTATGAATGT
This sequence comes from Rhagoletis zephyria, assembly GCF_001687245.7. Taxonomy (NCBI): domain Eukaryota; kingdom Metazoa; phylum Arthropoda; class Insecta; order Diptera; family Tephritidae; genus Rhagoletis; species Rhagoletis zephyria. The sequence continues at coordinate 1,662 of NW_016196888.1, read as the reverse complement.
GCAAATGTATGTATGTATGGGTCTTTGCTTGGGTGTGATTGCTTGGAAGGGAATGTACATATGTACGAAGCAAAAATCGGCAGGCAAATATATTAAAATGTTGAATAAGAAAGAATTATACACACCACAACAAAAAAGTTGTAAAAATCGATGCCTGATCAGGTTTTGCTGCAGAGGAGCTGCGCGGTGAAGTAGACGTGTGAACTTATACCAGCAGCAAAGAGCTACAATCAAAGTGAACAGAAACGAGCAAACTTTAAGAAGAAAAAAAGTCAAAACGACAACAACAGCAAAGTAAACGAAAATTCGCTGCCATTCAGCGAAAGCGCTAAAGCAGTAACATTAACAAAATACATAATACTAAAATGGAAACAAACCGGAGGACAAACACAAAGCACAAACTGTGAAAGAGCAAAAGCAATGATATCTACAACAAATCAAGGCGACCCATAAGCACATGTTTCTGCATACACTCAGGTATGTGGGTATGAATGTATAATCATGAGTGTATTTGGATAGAACTCAACAACCCAACACCCTCAACCCATCTAAGTCCAGCAGAAAACATGCAAAGATGTATAAGTTCGGGCGAAACCTAATTGTTCTATACCCGGCGCACGTATAAGATATAATTTTGTGACCTTTTCTGTAAACTAAATGATAAGCAAAAGTGCTATTTCTTATTGCAACAAGTGGACCAAGTTTGATGGATGTAGTCATAAGTGGGCAGTGCCACGCCCATTATTTAAAAATGTATAATAACATTGTTTCTTGTTAAGAAATCGTTGTAAGTATTAACTAAGAGTAAATTAGCGTCCTTAGTTATTGAAATATCGGTACTTATAGTATTTCTGAAATTTACCGTTATGTGGGAAATGGGCGTAATTTTAGACCGATTTTAAAAATGTTCAACACATTCTTCTTTCGTACCGAGGGTAATAACTGTACCGGGTTTGATAGAAATTGATAAATCAGTTATTGAGAGTGGGCAGTGCCACGCCCATTTTCCAAAAATTGTCAACAGATTTCTTAGTTTCACTCTAAGCAATGTTCGTACTGAGTTTGATGAGGATTTGTAAGCGGCCACTGAAATACAGCATATCATCGTAGATAGGCAAGGCCTATTTTCCAAAAATTTCATAAATGTCTTATTTTATGCCAAAATTCTACTTCCCATACCAATTTCTAAGTTTTTGAATTTTTCGAAAGATCCGTTATATGAGAGGGACATGGCTACCAACACACCTTGGGCAACCCTTATACCAAATTTCGTTCAGATATCTCAATATTTGCTTGAGTTATCGTGTACATGGACAGGCGGACGGGCTAACAGGCATGACTTAATCGATTTGTCTCTTTATTCCAAGCAATTTGGTATATATATGTCTATATCTAGCCCGATTCCTTTAGGCTGCTACAAACAACCGTTATGCGAACAAAGTTATAATACCTTGTGCACAAGTGCGCTCGGGTATTAAAAACAAAAATCAACCATCCAGCCAGTTTGTCGGTAAGTAAGTCAGCCAGCTAGCTACGGATACATAAACCAGCTGTGGCATTATTGGTGAGATAAGGTATACAACAACCATACCAAAATATACGACGCTCATTTAAAACTCGTCCTCGTCTCGGTGGTACAAATATAATAAACCGAAGAGCAAC
>NW_016196887.1:0-2870 GCF_001687245.7 Rhagoletis zephyria | reverse complement strand
CGAAGAGGAGGCCCTCGCCGGTCATCGAGTAGAAGGCGGTGAAGAGGGGAGTGAAGTGCGCCTCAAAGTTGTTGGGAAGCTGCTGCTGATTTGAATCAGCTGACTTCTCTTCTGCTGAATCAGGCTCAAGAAAGGGAACATCGAAGACCGCTGTATTTCGACTGCTCTTGCCCGCAAAAAGAATCTTCAGGTCGGCGTACAGCGTCTCGTAGTACACCTCCCGGTAGGTGTCCCGCCGGGCAAGCGTTTCCAGGCACTGCTCGTGCAGATCGACCAGCAGGCGGACGGCAATGGAGGAGGAGGAGTTCAGGGCCGATCGGCGGCTGAAGGCCTCCAGCATCGTCCGCTGGGTGAAGGCGTCGGAGTGGTCGCGAAGTGTCTTATTGGCGGTCAGGCGATTGGTGGCCTCCGCCTGGCGATGCCACTTTGAGCAGGCGTACGTGTAGAAGTCGGTGCAGGGGGTGGTGACTGGGGGTGATGGTGGTGGTGATAATTTGGTGGTGGTGGTGGTGGTATTTGTGGTGATATTTGTGTTGATGGAGGTGGTGGGAATTTCTGAAGAAAAATGGAGGGAAGGATTAGTGTTTTTGAACCAAAAAGAAACCTGATTTTCGGTTTCTATTTTAACCCACCCACTACTGACCATTGTGCTGAATCGGCTCTAGTTCTAGGACCGTTTCTAAATCGCTGATTGAGGTTGAGTTTGAAGGTGTGTTGGACTCTTCAGTTTTGTTTATCGTGTTGATGCTACTGCTACTTCCACATCCGAGTAAAAGGAGACTAAAAAGAAGAAAAGCGAGAGCTAGGGAAGTTGACGAAGAAACCACGGCGGCAGCCATTTGAGGAGATCAACGATGAGCAAACAAAGCGAGGCGAACTGGGCAAAGCAAAGCAAAACAACAAGCGAAGATCACAACAAAAAAAATGGAAACATAAAGCTTTTCTCTTTTTCTCCTCTTTACTGTCATCAACCTCGACGCTTGTTGTTTTCAGCTTCCCTACCAAATAATACTACCACCACCACGACTGAAATCGAAGCCATCAGCAGCTTCCAAAAAAGCTGCCGATGATTTCTACAAAAAACCGACGCCATCTCCTCGCGTGAGAGTGCACCCCATATCGGCGCCATATTTGGCGTGAACATTGCCGACTACTTCTGCTGCTGCTGCAGTTACTGATAAACATCCTGGAAAGACCGGTGAAGTTGTAATGCAGATCCTCGCACCCAAAAGGGAGAAGGAGGAGGGAATCGCATCCGTATGACTGGGAACATCGGAGAAAGAGGAGGAGATTTCATCATCATCACCATCACCATCATCATCATCAGTATATCATCTGCTCAACTGTTTGATAAGCTCGAGCTTCTACTTTTGACTTCACTTTCCGCTCGCTTGAGTGATAAGATAAACGAGGCTACTTTCGCCTCTCTGAATGGCGGTGAATCCAAGCTGGTCGAAAAAAGGCTGTTAATGGGCGAAAGAACAACACAACACAACCGAACAAAGAGCAGCTGCNGATCCTCGCACCCAAAAGGGAGAAGGAGGAGGGAATCGCATCCGTATGACTGGGAACATCGGAGAAAGAGGAGGAGATTTCATCATCATCATCACCATCACCATCATCATCATCAGTATATCATCTGCTCAACTGTTTGATAAGCTCGAGCTTCTACTTTTGACTTCACTTTCCGCTCGCTTGAGTGATAAGATAAACGAGGCTACTTTCGCCTCTCTGAATGGCGGTGAATCCAAGCTGGTCGAAAAAAGGCTGTTAATGGGCGAAAGAACAACACAACACAACCGAACAAAGAGCAGCTGCAGCGAAAGAGGAGACTCTCTTTTTTGTGGCGAGATTACAGAAGACACACAAGACAGCTCTTTCTTGTGTGTCTTCTAACGACGACCATCAGTCTGACGATCATCCTTTCAGCATCACTTTTCAGCTTTTCTTAAAATACGACTTTTTTCTATACTCGAACGTTATAAATTGAAGTCCTCAGTGACCTTCTCTAAAAGGGGAAAGATGTCATCTTTAACTCCTTCTTCTTCTCCCCAACAACAACTTCAAACTACACAACAAAATTCCCCATCANAGCGAAAGAGGAGACTCTCTTTTTTGTGGCGAGATTACAGAAGACACACAAGACAGCTCTTTCTTGTGTGTCTTCTAACGACGACCATCAGTCTGACGATCATCCTTTCAGCATCACTTTTCAGCTTTTCTTAAAATACGACTTTTTTCTATACTCGAACGTTATAAATTGAAGTCCTCAGTGACCTTCTCTAGAAGGGGAAAGATGTCATCTTTAACNATCACCATCATCACCATCATCACCACCACAACAACAGCAGCTTTCCATTCCGATGGAACGTCGTGACACCGGGGAAAGTCGCACCAGCCGCACCAGCAATGGCAGCAAACGGGTCAGCTTCCTCTCGCAGCCTTCCGTGGAGGTGAAACGCTACGGGAGTTCTCGAAGAGGAGCAGGAGGAGGAGTCGGTGGAAGCGGAAGTTTCTTCACTCGTCCGACGTCCATCGTCCGCCAGGTCTTTGTCCTCTTCGTCCTCCTTGCTCTTCTCCTCTCCGTCTGGTACCTGGTCACCTCGGTCATCTTCAAGCCGGTGAAGGAGATTCTACTGGAGGAGCTGGGCAGCGACGGCGCCGAGGAGCTGCTCGTCCGCGGTCAGAGCCGAGGGAACATGACCGAGGTCTTCAGCCATGCCATCAGTGACATTCTTGGAAGTGGTGGTGGTGATAATGGAACAGCCACCGCTTCTTTAGAGACCACCAGTGCGAAACCACAGCAGTTCAACGGCAGCTACGTCATTTGACAAAAAAGGTAAAGGGATTGAGGGTTTGATTTCTAAAGG
>NW_016196885.1:0-2871 GCF_001687245.7 Rhagoletis zephyria | reverse complement strand
ACGAATGGGAAGGTGCCATTTATCCTGACAGCCGGGCTGCTATCAAATAATAAATCTGACGGAACATTGTCCAAAGTAGCCATAGAATGCAGACTCTGAACCTGCTGGCATCCTTGACTATACTGTAACCGATTCTGCTCAAAATGCAAACACAGACTAAAGGTCGAACTCATCGAGGACGTAAATACCAGGAGGGCTGTGGAAACCACCAGCCATACTCCTGGCCAGGATATTTTTAACCAACCCACTCGTGAAATATTTCCTAACAAGTTAAATTTCATACAAAATAAATTTCATCCATTAAACAGATGGGTGGATAATTTAAATCCGATTTCAAAAATTTTCAAGGTTTTGCTTTTATGTGTCAAGTGCAATAATTTTACCAAGTTTAGTGCAAATTGGTCGAACGGTTACCGAGATACACAAAACACAGAATTCAAAAATTCGCTTCAGTATTTACCGATTTATCGAAGATTTCGTATGGGATGTGGGCGTGGTTATTGCCCGATTTTAAATTTGTAGCCGTTTGATATCTTTTACCAGGACTAATAACTGTTCAAGTTTAGGAAAAATTGGTAAAGCGGTTGCGGAGATATACACATGTAAGCCTAAGTAAGAGGGGTTGCGCCCATTAAAAAAAAAAAAATTATAATCATTCAATTTGAATTCAAAGTGGGTTTGGTTGAAATTCACTCGGAAGTGAATTGCAGAACCTGCCTGAGTATTCTTATTTTCCACCTAAAAATTGTGTAAATACCAATTTTGAGTGATGAAGCTTGAGTATATATTAAAATCGTATTTCTGAAAATTACCATTATATGGGAGGTAGGCGTGGTTTTAGTAAATGCTTGGCCAATTGCGTACCGCTAGTTTCTACGTAAAAGGAAATTGCTATAAATTTTTCTCTTACATGTTGTCTAAGCATATAGCGAATACCAACAAATTTGGTTCACTTTCTTTCGAGAAACGTTGTGAATCGGTAATGAAAAGATAATTGTTTACTATAGTTTCGTTTGACAAGTAACTTTGGCAAATTTGGAGTTTTTATACAGGGTGGGCCAAATGAGACCTTCCAGTGTAGCAAACATCATTCATTCACCTGGATTATCTGAGTATAAATTTTCTCCCCAAAAAATTATCCTGAAGAAATTTGGCGTCTGGCCTCTTCGTGTGGGATTCATTTGCAGCTGATGTCGTGATGGATTAACAACCCAAGCCGATGAAAACATCCAATACATCTTAAAGCATAACAATGCCCCATTTCATGTACAAAGCCTTATGCTGAAGAATTGAAAATGCTTTGGGAACTCTACCCAAAAGCGTTTATGAAGAAAAGGAACAATTAATGGGCCTATTATGTATGGCAGCTGGGGTCTAGTAGCCATGACTACCAGTAAAGCGCAGACAACATCCAAATTTACTTTTTTGGCATGTACATTTTGAAGTAATTGGCATCTTTGCTCCAATGTGTTTACCAATTTATGTAAACAAATAAAAAAAGCCGTCATGAAACAAACAGAAAATTGCGCTACTAGACTCAATAGCCGACAGTCAGCCATACGTAATGCGAATCTTAGTACATATATGGTTGCCCATTAGCTATAAAAACCTTAGATTTGCACAGGTATATCGGGAAACCATTCAAGTAGCAGTTACGAAGCTTTTGGTAGACAAACATTTCGGCCTTGGACCTTGGGCTCAAAAACAATGTTCTAAACTTCAAAAAACCAGAGTGTCTAGCATCTCAAACAAGCGCTTCTCCGGGAATGGGCCAACATACCGGAGAGCTACTTGCGCGCAGCGTGCGATGCCTTCAATTGCCGTTGGAAGGCCCTAATTCGCTGATATAGTATCGAATATAGAATCTCAAATTCATGTTACCTATGAGTTATGGGTGAAGTTCTCTTTGCGTATTTAATCTTCTGGCGAACGGAATTTTGCTTTCGACTATAGTGTAGTGTGGGAAAATTGCTTAAAATCTATTGTTTTCTGTTCTTTAGTAACAAAACACTTGAATGAGCGTCATAATACCAAATGAAAATTTGTTCGAACAGCTCAGACCCCAGTCGATGATTGAGTTTAAATTATAACAAAGGGCCCTAACCCTTTATGCCCGCTATTTATGTATGAGTGACCCATACGTTTCTATTAGATGCCCTATGATGCTGTCTTACATGCGCATCATATTACTAATTGTTCTTCTTGTGCTTTCTACAATAATTTGCATATCGTAATTAAAACAAGCAGCGGAAATTGTTATTGAAGCAATTATGTGTGCATTAGCAAATATTTCACTGACCATCTCGCTATAAAAAATGCTATGTGTGCATGTGCATACATACATATATGTATGTGTGTATGTATATGTAAAGACCTGATCACACTCATTTGCGTCTTTTGGCGTAGTAATTAAAATACTTATTGATGAAAATGAATTTCCTTTGCCGTAATTGAATACTTGCCTGTGCTGCATTAAACAACTGCTGGTGAAGAATTAAGAGTTTAGTGAAGTCGCTGAAGTGATACCCTGCAAAAATCGTTGGACCATGTAGTCTATTTGTGGTATATTGGAGTATTTACAAAAGTGTTCCTCTGTCATGCGGTAGCGGACCNGGTAGCGGACCAACACGTGTCTCTGCGCCAGCTTATTGTTTGTTACCCCATCACTGCATTTGAATGCACATTTGCATGTCTGGCTGTAGCTGAACGTGTTAGCTCCCAGCATGTTTGTGTTCGAATGCCGTCAGAGGCAACATGTAATTTTTAATTTTTATTTTGGTTTTTATGAATTTCGAAAAAGCATCTGAGAAGTGAAGTACAAGAGCGTGTACAAACGAAAAAATATAACAACAATGCCATTGTTAATATGTT
>NW_016196883.1:0-2871 GCF_001687245.7 Rhagoletis zephyria | reverse complement strand
ACTATCCAAAGATAGTTTATTTTGTTACATCTTCTGTTATCTAAACTGCCAAAAAAAAAAACTTTTACAAAAAATTGAAATGAAATAAATTTTAAAATGTTGCAAGGCGAATCTATGAACTAGAGCTGATTTGATATTTATGGTTTTTACACTGGTACAGCAGAATTTCATCCAAGACGAAATCTCGTCACTTCAGGATGTCTTAAAACGAAATGGCGAAAATTATCTCCTATTTTCTTTCTTTTTGACATCCTGATGTTCCAAAAAGCTTACTATATACACTTGCTACCACCTTATATGGACGCGCCTTGATATGGTGCGACTTTCTGTGTAATTTTTTCATTTTAGTAGTCTCTATGCATTCTTTCCAGGGTCCAATAATCAGTGTTTATGCTTCTGAGTTAAGCAAACGTTCCAAAGGCTGGTTTTCAATCGCTTTATGAACCAACCAATTAAGTTTTTTTTAATTAATATTTGACAGTTCAGAGGCCAAATAATTTGACAAAAAAAAAAATAGAATCAGCTGCTCTGTTGCTTTCACCCGTGAACCAATTATAAAGATCTGACCGGTTGATAAGCAGCCATTTGCATTTGAATTTGAGAAAAAAGTATGTGGCGTTCGTAATTTTGAGTTTTCACACAGATCCTTCTGATTGTATTAATTGCAATTTGAAAGTGATATGGTGAAACAGCAAGTTGCCGGCATGAGAAAACAGGAAACAGTTAAAACAAATTTTTACAGATGCCAAGATACATTTATCAGAAGGTGGAGACGTGGGGTTAAGTTGCAAGAGAGCATTAGTGTGCTTTTCGTATCAACCCTGAGTTTTTATCGAAAAATTTCCCATCGATAAGTTTCAACTTGTATCGGTTATCATCATTTCCTCTTCGAATGACATTCGTGTGTCAATGTAAATTTTGTCTCTTCCACAATTCGCTGCATTTTTGCGAAATTTGCTGCGGCACCTGGCGTCGGCAACGCTGTCATTTTCGTTGAATCGTTGCTGTGCGTCGGGTCGCTGGTTGGGGTTTTCTGATTTTTGCCAGCTCCAAAAAAAAATCAACAAGCAAAAATTAAACAATTCTGCTATAGTGAATCGCAACGTCAGTCAGTGGCTCTAAATTCGTCAGCGATTTGTACAAAACAGAAACGGGCGTTGTAAAAAACGAAGTGCCAAAGGCAAATACAAAACAAGCTTGCACGCTTCGTAGTGATGTGCTGATAATTAAGTGAAATTAATACAAAACATTTGGATTGTAAAGTATTAAAATACTAAATTTGTTGTTTAAAATTCAAGGCGTAGTGCGAGGTGTGCTAAATTATATAAGTGCGAGCGGATTTAAACATTTTTTTGTTGACTCAGAAATTTCACGAGCGCATTGGACGCCTCTATGATTAAAAGACTGGAATGTCCATATTGTAAAATCTCAATTAGTATTAATCAAAGCGACATAATCTTCCAGACACGCTAATATAAAAAGTATATACACACATAGTACATCCATACATATGTAGGTTGATACAAATGAATTAATTTCCTAAATATTTATTTTCTGCGTGCTAAGTTTCATATATCGATTACAAGTAAACCAAGTGTTTGTAAGAGGCAGGTGAAAATATTCCATTGTGCGCGTGGGAAAGGAAGTGTTTGCCCAGAACTCGTACAGGATCACGTTCCGCTATTCATAACCCGTCTATGGAATTCTCTCCCATTGATTGAACGTGATTTGCAATTTGCACAGAAAGCAGAAAGTATAAGTGAAAAACGCAGCTAAGAAAGAAAAAATGGCTACAGCGGCAGAGTGCAGCGAACTGGATCCGCGTATAAAGGTGAGTTTGTCTGTGATCATGTCAATACACTGGGTCTCGTGGGTCAGGCTTATGCGGTTTAAACACATATGTATGTACCTACTTTATATAAAGTTATATAGATATGTGGAACTAGTCTACGGTAATAGTTACACTACTTTTTCACTTACAATGATATATGAACCTACACAATCGTTTGCCTTTTTACTCGGTATCATCTTATTTAAGCAGGTAAGGATATTGCTGTAATGTTATAAAACATTCCTGTTGAAGGGGCTCGTTCCGATAACCTACGGCCGACCATATTAGGGAAAGCATTGGTAGGTTAAGTCAGGTTGTAGTGTCTAAATCTATTACAATCCAGACAAATGTACCTATACATATTATGTATTATTATTATCTATGTGGCTTGTTATGATATTCAGTCTATTCATTATAATGGCTACTAATTGCTTAGGTTTTTTGTTGTGATACACATTCAAAAGAGCTTCATAAGAGGAGAATCCCTATCAGCCGGGTTACTATTTCCACTATATTAGTCGTATTAAAGTTCATTTACGTGTTTCCATGAATACCCATAATATATTTTGTATACATACATACCTAGTAAATTTTATTATTAGTTGCAAAATTTATTGTTTTTTATTTATTTTTACCCATTATCAGGCATTGATTCCGGGTTTTCCCTGTGAGAAGTATTCATTTATGTATTTATTTATACATAGGTACGTACATAAATTTAAACTTCAGACATTTATGTACTGCACATTCTTTTCGGCATACGCACTTTGAATTTTTAATTTGCTTGCTTTACCCCCCACCCCCTCAATCAAAAATTTCCTCTGAACATTTAACAATTTAATAAAAACTGCGTTTGCCATAATTAAAATACTTGTAGCCCAGGCAATTCAAATGCCTTGCTTATCCGGAAAAAAATTTCAGTTTTATTTCTATGCATGTATGCACACCTGCGTTAAACTAATTAGAAACGAAATTCAAAATGATATTGTTTGCAATTTTGACGTAGAATACGTCTTACCTTAAGGTATGGGGGCTATGTT
>NW_016196881.1:0-2871 GCF_001687245.7 Rhagoletis zephyria | reverse complement strand
TTCATGCATATTTCTTTATTTCACTGTTATTCCATTTTCATTCCGTTGAAAGCATCGCTTATCACTTCGCATGCCGTCTCATGTCACTCATTTCTTATCACCAGCCAGACTATACAGAAAACAGTTCAGTTGCAAATAAGCAAACTGAAACATCACAGCCAATGTCAAGCGTATCCTTTTTACCGCAGGAGCTCTGCTTAGTCGCCAATTATCACTTTCCCTGTAAGCGTTTTTTTGTTTCATTCTACTGCCACTTTATTAAGTCGACAGCTTATGGCAATGTCAAGGCCTCGTACTCATTACACTTTCCACTGTCCAATACAATTTAATTGTCTATCGAATTAATTCCATCGCTTTTGAATTTGAAAAATTGCTTAAGGCCAGAAAAAACAATAATCATTACAAGTGCAAAATAATCGACAAACGCTGGTAGCAGGAAAGCAAAAAGCAGCGTGGAAATAACAAACAAAAGGCTGAAGTGATAACCGATAGCGAACCAACAAACGCATTTGAAATTAAAAAACAATTTCATCGTTGTAATTTGCGTAATTATATTTAATGGTTTTCTAATATGCCCAATGTAACAACAAATAATTTTTTGCGCGCGTGGTAATTTGTTGTAGTCGATTAGCGTGTAATTGCCGTTTTTATATTCTGTCAATTTTGACAGACAGTGCGTATTTTGGTATTTTAGGATCTTTTTTGTATAACTTCTACATTACGTATTTAAAATGTTGTTGTTTGTTGTAATTTGGCTGTTGTAAAAGTATACGTGCATACATATGTTTCACGCTTCTATTCGATTAGGCTGGAAAATAATTATGTGTTAATTGGTTAAAACTAAAATGACAGCAGGGTGTGTAAAATTCCATTACAATTGGGCGAATAAATGATTAACTAATTTTACAATTATAACATATGTAGGAAAAGGCACTAAAATTTAAAAAATATGCAACAAAAAATGGATCTAAAAAACAAAAATAGGCAAATAAAACACCTTTATTTTAGAAATGCTTATTTTACAAGAAAACCCGAAAAATTAATTTTCTTAGTCATCAAACTATAATTTGAGAAATTTTTATTCTACGGCAATTGAGAAGTGCATACGCGAAAATTTCATAAATCTCATCAAGGACCTTTTTACGCATACAGGGGGGCATAGCATGCATCTAGGCGCTTTAGGTAACTACATAAACCATACTAAAACTAGACGTGAGCCGATATAGGGGTGCCAAATTTAATTGGGGATTATTGAAAACATTAAAATTTCTTTGGAACAAGGGTATTGACAACGCCCTCTACTACTTTATTAATGCTTCTTATTGCCTCCAAACCTTCATTGACTGAAAAACCGCTTTGAATTTTTCCAGCACCACTTTGGTAATAGGCCACTTACGCTTCTATAAACTGCTTCTAAATTTTATCCTAAATATTTAAACATTGTTTACACTGCTATTTCTAAATACTAATTTTTCCCAGCCAAGTTTTGAATATGATATGATTTTTTTAACAGCGGCTCCTCTCGGCAGGCAAAATATTATTATTTTTAAGTGCATTGGGGCACTATGCCTGCGCTCTAACTAGGTTTTTCGGCATAGTACGAAATTGATAGCTGAATCTTCATTGATGGGACGGCACAGTACTCCATTAAGACTACAGCACCGTTCGAAGCCACGGTATTAGGATTAGTGTAGTCTAATACGAAATCACTTAGCGAAACATTACACCAACAGCTCTCTTGACAGGAAGCAGGCTGTGCTTATAACACTGTTGCCATATCTGTAAACCCTATTATTTGTGGAAAGTGACATCAGAGAAAAAGTTTAGTGAGTGCGACGGATATCTAGGCGACCCCACAATCCACTATTCAACCAGCTTTCCGCTACTTTCACTACTTTCTAAGAGTTTATTTATTTTGTGTGCTAAAAAAAATAATCTGAAAACCTCCAAAGTGGTATCAATTTTGGTAAGGCAGTCGATATTCATTGCACACAGCACACTCAGTTGCTGTGGCATCTACTTGTAAAACAAATAACAGATACAATGGTGTGGTACACAATGCAACACTGCAGTACCACTGTTTGGAAGCTAAAAGTAAATTTGTAGCAGCAAACGCACAGAATTTCCATTTTAATCTTTCGAACTCTGCCAAAGACATTTTCAATGCACTCAAATCGACATGAAGGCGGTGCACTGTTAGCAGTTGACTGCTTTGTGGCAGCTAAGTGTTGGCTCACGGAAGTGGCACTCACTGGCAGAAATCCATGCGTGGATTTACACATTTGCCAACTAAGTAAGTAGTTATACATAAACACACATACCTTCCCTGCAGCGAAAAGCTGAACCAGTATGCACAAATACCAGTTCATGAACTATTATTTAAGGATAAAAGTCATACCAGTTCGTTCTGAACCATAATTATACCAGCTCCTCGTAGAAAAAAGTAAACTAGTTGGTAAAAATACTAGTTCGAAAACTGGTATTAAATGGGGAAGTCATACCAGTTCCTCGTGGACTATAATTATACCAGTTCTCCAAGTGAAATGCCAAACCAGCCAGTATAAATACTAGTTCATTAACTAGTATGTGCTAAAGCGACGGCCTACCATTTCGGCGATTGCGAACAACTTATACGATCAGCGACATCTGTCTTTTAATAGGCACAACCAAAACTAAAATGCGGTTAATCGCTTTCATCGCGAATGTCGGCTGTGGCGACGAGTGAAGACTACCGATTCTGGTTCTGAGATCTCAGGTTCGAGTACGCTTGGAGGTTGTTAAAGTAAGTAAATTAATTTAAATAATAATTATTTCAATTTAAATTAAATATAAAATAAAAATTGTACATAAATTTAATTTGATTTGGAAAAA
>NW_016196880.1:0-2871 GCF_001687245.7 Rhagoletis zephyria | reverse complement strand
TTTAGGGGCGGACATTAGCAACTTTTTTTTCGACCCAGTCTAATATACATATGTCAATACTAAGTTTCAGTACTCTACATACCAAGTTCCAGAACTCTACCATGCACATTTCCAGAGATATGGAGTATGAAAAATTCGGTTTGTATGGAAAGTTCCGCGCCCCTTTGAATGTCTGCAGCAAATATGCGAAATCTCAAAAAAATCAGTTCAGCCGTTGTCGAGCTTTGTGATATACATAGATGCATAAGAGTTGCTGCTTTTAATATTGCGCTCACTTACGTACAAAAAAACATAGAAAGTACGTAAATATGCATAAATAAATGTAAATACTAACAGCAATGTTAGTTGCTCCTTATGGCAACATAAACGACTCTACATGCATAATTGCTTCCATAATTTCTCAATTAAGAATCAACATTAACTTTAACATTACCACGTATATATATGTATGTATACATAACCCTTGCTTTGCACTGTATTCCGTACGAGTTAACAGAAGAGGGCGCCCTCATTTATGATTTGCAGGTGATCAGCGCTGTTATGTGGGAATGTATGTTAGATTCTCTAGGATTTTTAAAGTCCTACAGCTCCATTTTTAAGAAGTATTTAATTTTTTTTTTTGCCTAAGAAAATGAGAAGCCCATCCAGAACCTATAACCAAAATTTCAAAAAAAATCGGTGCAGCCCATCTCGAGCATTTCGAACACTAAAAAACGGCTTTCAAAATATATATTAGTATAGATGTGTATTAAAATAAAGAAAATAGCAAAAATAAAAAGATTTCTATAAAAGCTAGAAAGCGACATACACGGCCTACAAATTATGTATCGCGTGCAGGGAAGTCAAGTAGCGGGAAATTTCCCCGATTTGCAGGGAATTTCGGTTTAGGTGGCAATCGGGGATTGGACAGTTTTTTACGGAGAATTAGGTATGTGATGGTAATAACTTAAAGTAACCAAATTAGGCGAATATGTTAACTTTTAATTTGAATCGCTATTTCTCCACAACAAGAGCTTCCTCAGATATGGGCTGTATACCAAATGAAAGCTAAGCTTTTGGGATAGACTTGAGGAAACTGGTCGACTGACCAGTTTTTGAGAAAATGCTTGAAATTTATATTTTCAGCAGCCCGATCTTTACTTTTTAGGCGATAAAGTTACGACATATTTATATTTCATAAACACAAAAGACAGCGTTAGATAGCTTGTTTTAAGACTCTTCTACTGATATCTACATCAATGGTATGGAACGAGTAGTGCGGCATAAGTGGTAGTTAAAAAAAACTTCCTTTTTTGAATTTCAGGCGGCAGCCACGCCCACAAAGGCATATGACTCGAAACATCCTGGAACAAAATCTTCTTAGTTTTTTTTGTACTTTAATTCCTGACAGTTTGAAAAAAAATTAAATGAAGGGACTGTTCAGGCGCCACACACATATCAAAGCACCTCGTAGTGGAGACTCGAACCAAAACCAATTTAGCTCTATATCAAACTAGTGGCCGTAACTCAATATATAAGATATTGTTTGAAAGGTATTGGCCTATAGAATAACACTAAATATGTTTGGTGTACCCACATGCCCCCTTAAACCGGAAAAAATAAAAAAAAACGTTTTTTTCTTTCGTAACACTTTAGCCTAATTTTTAAGAATCCGGTTAATCGTTTTTGAAGCTTGAATATATTTCCTGGACACACTCTACAAGACCTTTCCAACGATACCTCAAACATGTCGATTGGATTGGAATAACACAAACGGAAATAACGCAAATTTGTGTTATTTCCCAATTGAATGTGAAATAACATATTTATTTCATTTCTCGTTGAGCAATAAGACCAACTTTTAAACTTAGCAATTGAGTAATAAAGCAAAATAGTGCACATACATAGGTAGTCACCCAGTTACATTTGACAAAAAGTAATACATGAACAAGTTAAATGGACGGATTTGTAAGTATACAATTTTGAAGGTGCCCAGCGTCGCGGCGGTCCGGGTTCGCGCGCCGCGCCGCGTTGGACGTCGCGCTCGCGTCCCCCGCCCCCTTCCCTTCTTTCGCAGTTATGTACTGGTGACATTATAACCGTTTAGAAAAAAGAAAAATAATAAAATTACACTAGTTCACTAGTTCACTTCTGCTTTTTAATGTCCAAGTAATGGGAATTATTATGTATGGTGTTATTGCATGCATCCCACCCATAGTGGAATTTACCAGGTGCCATTGCCTTATTTGAAAATTTGCATAAAAAATGTGGCTATAAGGCAGCCGAATGTCAGTAAATAAAACGAGAAAGCCGTTTTATTACTTCATCTCTTTATTGCGACATCGTTCCATGTAAACATTTTAAGGTTTTGCAACAATGTTTTAACATATTAAAAAGCATGCAGATAAAATTCATACAAAAGCGCTATGTCCAATATGCCGAGCAGTTATTAAGGACGATGCTTTCCCAATATTTTGTTAGACTTTTCATAAGTAAAAATATTTTGTGAATATTACTTAAATTATTTTTTTAAATTTTTGTTGTTGCTTCTAGTATCGAAAGTGTCAAAAACTGTTCTGTTTTTTTTCTTCTACATCAAAGCGTACCATGTGAAATACAAAAAAGATTAAAAAAATTACNTTTTTTTTCTTCTACATCAAAGCGTACCATGTGAAATACAAAAAAGATTAAAAAAATTACATTGAAAAAATTAAAATTGTTGCAACTTTCTTTCTTAGTAAATTGGTTTGCTTCTCGAAGCATTGATCCATCCTGTACCAGGCCCAGTAATCAGCGGTTGTGCTGCTGAGTTGGGCGAGCATACCAAAAGCTGCTATTCAATTGCTGGTTTTGTTTGGAAAAAGGTTTCACATGCAAATAGATTTTAACAAT
>NW_016196879.1:0-2871 GCF_001687245.7 Rhagoletis zephyria | reverse complement strand
CAAAATCGCTTAGGCGGTTACAGCGCCAAAAAAGAAGAAGAAGAGAGAAGAAAATACCTGGAAAACTTTGAACGCTTTGAGCAACCTCTATATATTTTTTTATTTCAAAATAAAAAAATAGCGGTAACTTTTTTTGTTTGTATAGAAAAATTCCAGAGGGTGAGAACATTAAATTCCGACTTTAATTTTTCACATGTAACTTGGGCCACCCTAATGTATATATAAACCCTTATAAATGACCAACTGTGCAAGCAACTAAGTGCTCCCTGCTATGCTGCACTTCGCTTAACTGAGCGACTGCACTCATCAAACTTGACTGACACATTCGTCGAACGTGTCACGGCATGTCCACTTTTTCAAGTCAAGTGAATATTTTTTTTATGAATTTCAGTTCTTTTATTTCGCATATTTCATTAAGTGATTTAAAATATGAACATTCATAGGAGTCCAAATGTATATGCGTTAAAATTTATACAACTTACAGGTGCATACATACATATTTGCCTTATGACTTATTCTTATAAAAAGCTATAAATTAAAATGCAAACTTCTCTTCAAAATTCACTCCAATGTTGGCATTAGTAATGTCATTGCAAGGACAATGTTGACATATTCAAAGCCACGAATATTGATTGTTCGTCATTAATAACTGAGTGGCAACTCAAGTGATAATTTATGGCAGTTTATAAAGTGTATAAGGGGCATAAGGTGTACATAATGATATTAAGGAACATTAATTATTCAAAAACTAAAATTGAGTGTGTCAAACAAGAAAAATGGGACAAATCAAGGATGGGTGGAAAATTCTCATACTGAAAAATAATGGAAAATATTGCTCAAACAATGCTTTAAATTATTAACTGAAATTAATAAAGTTATTTAACAATAGGAGCAATATAGTATTTCTACAATACAATGTAGTTATGTAGGTTCCTTCAACTTTTAACAACTCACGAAATATTGCGCGTGACTCTCTTTGGTGACAGCTACATATACATATATGTATGTACATATGCATGTGTGCAGGTATGTTGTCGGTATCAGCATTTATTCCCCCAATCAATCGAGAAGCACATTATTCTTTCATCAGCCAGCGCTACCTGCATTCGCCAACTTGCCGTACCGCTTTACCGCGATCCCAGTCATCTTAATTTACGCATGTACACGCAAGTGGCAAGTGGATGGATTTCTTTGTTGGCCATTGTAAGTTGTAAATGTGATTTAAAGGTGCTAATAGACTGAAAACACCAGCGAGACTACCGACTCCCGTGGCAGTCCAGACAGTATCGTAAAATATGTACTTACATATGTATGTATGCATACGCCTTTGAAGAAATGAATGTGCCTTAGGGTGGTAAAAGAAGAGAACTAACTTTTTGAAATGGATAAGGCGCACGAAAACCCGATTATTGACTTCAAAATCGACTTTTAGATTTTCGATTCTTAAAGTCCATCTCCTCTGATAGTCAACTTTATCAGATTCGTCGTTCTCGTAGATTTATTCCCAAGAACTCTTAAAAACTCAAACCGAAATGAGTACAGAATCTTCGTGAGTTCTTACACAAGAACGAAAGTGAGAACAAAACCCTGGGGAACGTTCCTAAAGTGAACAAAATGCAAACAATACGTTCGGGAACATTTTGAAGATAACAAAATGGGAACAAATATCTCCGAAACGTTCTGGCAAGGAACAAAAGTCAAAGGACATTTTACTCGAAGAAGAATTTGGGAACTAAAGTCTCTGGAATGTTCTGACAGAGAACGAAACGAGAACACATCTTCTCTGGAATATTCTCAAAGAATGGAAGCGAGAACAACATTTGTTCATAGCGTTGCATTAATTTTCAATGTTTGGATAATAAAATTTACCAAAAAAAGAACTTGAAGAAAATTAAGAAACAAAAGTAGGGCGAGAAAAATTTTCGAAGAAAGTGTAGAGAAAATTAAAATTCTACGATTAATTCTAAGCAAAAATTGCGAACAAACTACATACCAAAAATTACGTTTGACCCTCCCAATTTTGAAAAGAAAAAGTAGTATAATGTATAAATAAAACAGAAAATTTGGGAGGCCCAATCCTCAATAGATTTCTTATATGCACTTTTATAAATATACACTTTTCTCGAAATCTAAATTACTCCGCCCTAAACGAAAGACTTAAGACACGAACTTTTATTGCGCGGAAAATGAAAAACTCTTCCATAAATGATAAACTGTCTGGAAGTTTAAATTATTCAGATAATGGGTTAGAATTAACAGTCCTGTTTCTCACTGAAATGATTTTTCATCCCAACACACAGACGCTCCTCTCATTCTTAACGTTAAGTTCTTAAAAGTTGTCTTCTCGGTTTGTTCCTTAGCAGAATGTTTCCCGGACTTTCGTGTTTGATAGTTTCGTTTATTCTGTTCTTTTTGAGAGCGTTCCCGAATCTTTTCTTTTCATTTTTTCCCCGTTCAAGTTGCCCTCAATACTTTTGTTCCCGTTGGCTTCTTTTGCGGGAACGTTCTTGACCAAAACCGGAAAACGTTCTCGGTCGCTGTTTTAACTGACTTCTTGAANTAGTACAAGTGTGTATTGTGAAATGTTGCGCTCCTTCACATTCGCATTTACCGTAATTAAAGAACGGACATATCGTACGGAATTCTTAGTTTTATGAATATTTATTGCAAACTCCAAAGTGCTACTAAAGCACGTTGGGCAGAGTGGCGTGTAATAATGGTAAAATATTTATCAATAAATTCTCCAATTAGCAGCGGATAAGGCTCCTAAATTGGAATTCTTACTACAAATTGAGATAGTGACATCGTTTTAGTTGAGCTAATTTTTTTTTCAAAACTCTAATCAAATTAAGAAAAAATTAGGCTTTCCTG
>NW_016196878.1:0-2871 GCF_001687245.7 Rhagoletis zephyria | reverse complement strand
CGATTAGACAAAGGGGCGTGGCACCTACCATACCGGAATTTTTATACTGGATACCTCTGGAAGAATTTGTGGTAGTCAGTACTTGGTATGTAGATATATGAAATCAATACTATACTCATGGAAAAAATCTGGGTTCTTTGAAAAGCGCCCGTGGGACCCACCATACAGAGAGAATTTTTTATGCTACCACCTGTTCAGTTCAAAGTATTTCATAAGTTAAATAAATTATAAAAAAATGGATGTCGATCGAGTCGTTATATCCCAGAAATGGTGACTCTTAAGAAAAAAGTGTCATAACGGTTTTTAGAGATAATCTTTTGTCTAACCANGTAATGAAATTTCGCCTACTGGTTTCATTTAGCCCATCTTAAAATATAGGGTAGCTTTTATCCCGATTAGACAAAGGGGCGTGGCACCTACCATACCGGAATTTTTATACTGCATACCTCTGGAAGAATTTGTGGTAGTCAGTACTTGGTATGTAGATATATGAAATCAATACTATACTCATGGAAAAATTCTGGGTTCTTTGAAAAGCGCCCGTGGCACCCACCATACAGAGAGATTTTTTTATGCTACCACCTGTTCAATTCAAAGTATTTCATAAGTTAAATGAATTATAAAAAAATTGATATCGATCGAGTCGTTATATCCCAGAAATGGTGACTCTTAAGAAAAAAGTGTCATAACGGTTTTTAGAGATAATCTTTTGTCTAACCAATTTTTATGTTAAAACTTACGGTTTAGCTGAAAAATGTTAAAAATCAATTTATGTGACCTTTGACCTTGAATAATTTTTTTTTAGGATCTGGGATCGATTTGCACTTTTCACGTTTCATTTATAATGACGTTCGTAACATTCGTACCAATTTTCAGCTTTATGCGAGTTACTGCAACCTTGAAAATCTAACTTAGCCGGGCTAATGGAAAACTATTTTGAAAATATGGTTTAAATAGATTAGCTTTTAAAAAATATTAGTTACGCGGTTTATAATGTACTTCAATTGGGTTGACAAGTGATCATTTATAAAAAAAAAATTGCGCAATGTTGACAAAAAAAAATTTTAATTGAAAAGTCCCCGTCTCAAAAGATTTTCCCATATATCGTAGGTATACATTTTTGCGATTATTTTTCAAGTTTTTTATACCCGAGCGTACTTTTGCACAAGGGTATTATAACTGTTTTAAATAAAACAGTATTAAAATATGGCTTTTTATCTTAAAAACCAAATTGTATTTTCGGATTCGATGTTTTATTAGAAATGTCCCAATTTTTGTCCATAGAAATCCGATCACCGTAGCTATCACAGAACCGTATGGTGAGCAACGCATTAAATCCAGAGTTGTAGCGCGAACTACAATACGAATGAGATAATTTAAGTCATATATCTCGGCTCCCGAGCACATTTACGTTTACTATACGGTAATAAGAGCAATTTATGAAAAAAACATAGACTTTCTCTTTCTCGATGCGCCTGGTGGNTTTAATTGAAAAGTCCCCGTCTCAAAAGATTTTCCCATATATCGTAGGTATACATTTTTGCGATTATTTTTCAAGTTTTTTATACCCGAGCGTACTTTTGCACAAGGGTATTATAACTGTTTTAAATAAAACAGTATTAAAATATGGTTTTTTATCTTGAAAACCAAATTTTATGTTCGGATTCGATGTTTTATTAGAAATTTCCCATTTTTTGTCCATAGAAATCCGATCACCGTAGCTATCACCATGGGCGTAGCCTGCTCGAGCCCCCCCTAACTTTGAAATTTTCCTTATATATATAAAAAATAGCACGCACTAAATCAATAGTTGTGGCGCGAACTACAATACGAATGAGATAATTTAAGTCATATATCTCGGCTCCCGAGCACATTTACGTTTACGATACGGTAATAAGAGCAATTTATGAAAGAAACATAGACTTTCTCTTCCTCGATGCGCCTGGTGGAACAACAAAACTTTCCAGATTTCATTGCTATTGGCCTCGGTCTGCTCGAGGTCGGAAATTGCACTTACGATTGCTTCTTCTAGTATTGCAGCCACATTATAAGGTTATTCCGTGTGGAAACTGCCGTTGAATTTTCAGCTGACTGAAGAACCTACATGCTACATATATTTGATCAGATTTTTTAGAATCTTATACACCATTACATTTTAGTACTTATGACTACATTTAAGTTTTAAGTTGTTAGAAAATCGCGTTGATTTTTGAAAATTTGTCCCTCATTTTCTTCCATGCAAAGTATGTACATTTTGTATGAAAAAATGCGTAATACAATTTAGAAAAAAATAATAATCAGAAAACCACGCGATTTTTTAGCAACTAAAATTAACACTTTATTACACTAAAATTTAATTGGCTANATTATAAGGTTATTCCGTGTGGAAACTGCCGTTGAATTTTCAGCTGACTGCAGAACCTACATGCCACATACGTTTCAAGAAATTCCGCAAATGGCGGAAGTGTTACAGAGATGTAAAATAATCATCCAGGCCGAATGCACAATGGCGCACGAACGAGCATTTGGCACCCTTGCCTAAATCTCTAACTTGCATCTAAATTCTCAACTTTTTAATCCGATTTTTTAGAATCTTATAGCCCATTACATTTTAGTACTTATGACTACATTTAAGTTTTAAGCTGTTAGAAAATCGCGTTAACTTTTGAAAATTTTTCCCCGCATTTTCTCCCATACAAAGTATGCTCGTTTTGTATGAAAAAATGCGTAATACAATTGAGAAAAAAAAAATTATCAGAAAACCACGCGGTTTTTTAGCAAATTAAAATTAACACTTTATTACACTAAAATTTAATTGGCTGTTAAACTGCATACTCAACAATAATCTGACTTAAAAGTTGAGAATTTAGA
>NW_016196877.1:0-2872 GCF_001687245.7 Rhagoletis zephyria | reverse complement strand
AAAACAAAAATTAAATTAAAAAAGACAAAAGAATGAAATTAAAAAAAAATGATATCCTTTAAATTAAATAAAATAATAAAAATCTTTTTTTTTCTTTTAAGGCAATAAAATATGAAAATAAAAAGAATGTGAAGTTAACGGAAGAAAAAATAAATCAAAAAAGAACTAAAAATATAACTCTCAAAATTTAATGAAATTAAAACATATATATTTTTCTTTTTTAATCAGAAAATCCAAAAGGCAAATGAAAATAAGTTCATGAAAGTTAAATGAAATAAAAACTATTCTTTATAAAATAATAACATCTAAGAATTAAGAGCAAATTAAATTAAGAAAAAATTACCGGACATTGGAAAGAAATTTAATGTTTGCACCTATGTATTATTTAAGTATAACCTTGGGTTTTCTGCGAGTGGAAATCATAAAATAAATACTGATAAAAATTCCATCATATTTTTATTCATTTTGAGATATGTTTCCGCATTATTTTGCGCTGTATTATAACAGGACATCTTTTGTTTGAGCCTTGATGTTAGGCAAGAGGAGGTTGCTGTTACAAAGAATTTGTTCAGGTTCATCCTTAAAATAAATTAAATTTTCCACGTACGCAAAGTATACGGATTTATTCATACGACCTCGTATGTTTGTGAAAATATACAGCTGCTTCCATTTTGGTTGCATGAATGACAAGTAGCTTATTATGCTAACCAAAATTATGTAAATTTTGGGTTTGATGTTTATGGCTAAATTAACTCAATAAAAAACGGAATGCATAATAATAGTTAAATAAATATACAAATATGTACATATTTATGTATGTATGTATGCGGTTATCAAAATGATATGTTGACAAATAATAATACATGACAAAATGATGGCAGCAGTAATAACGACGACCACAATCAGAACAATTTGTTCAACCATCATACGGCAAATGTCCCATAATATGCAGAAGTGCTATTCTAAGAAGTCCTGCAGGAAAAGTTGGACTGTTGAAGAATATTTTTTATCTACAATATGAATCTTAACCAAATAACCACTCCTAGTCATCTGAATAGCGCACCCTTTTGAGCCTCAGTATGCACAGTTTTCGTTTTGTTTGTTTAATATTCTTAATTTTTTATAAAAATTTAGCATATTCTACGTGTTTAATTCGATTTCACAATTTTATNAATAAATTTATAATATTTTTAGAAAATTGTCAAATATGCAGTTTTGTAGCCCATTCAGTAGTTCATTAAAGTGCAGGTTTCAAGCGGCTGTAAAATAGCGTAGATTTTTGAAATTTTTTTTTCGCGGGTATACTTTGTATGGATGAAAATGCATGACACTGTCAACAAAACAAAACTCCAAAAATTTTACAGCCACTTGAAACTAGCACTTCATTTTACTAAAACTGAATGAGTTACAAAACCGCATATCTTAAATTTTTAAAAAAAATATTATTAACTTATTCAATGCAGGTCATTCAAATAGCGCACCCCTTTGTTGACATTTTTTTTCCCAGCCAATATCCCTGCTGGGTCTATGCATTATTGCGAATGTGTGGTAACAAGGCGCAAAGTGATTAAATGTTAACTGATGCAACACGTTTATAAATATTACATATTGATATTTACATTATATATTTGCATAGAATAAACACTCACACAAATACAAAGTATGTTACCTCATATATACATAGTTTGTAGCTCACTTTGGCATTTTATGTTAATTCGACTCATCAATTTACATAGAAAATATCATTGGCAGGATAATAGCGTTATAATATTTATTTTAGTCGTGATGCAATCGCAAATAAGAGCGCAAAATAACATTAATTAAAAGTTGATAAACAAAAGTC
Organism: Rhagoletis zephyria; assembly: GCF_001687245.7. NCBI lineage: Eukaryota > Metazoa > Arthropoda > Insecta > Diptera > Tephritidae > Rhagoletis > Rhagoletis zephyria. The sequence goes on along the minus strand of NW_016196877.1, from coordinate 1,029 downwards.
AGCAAAACAAATTGATGAATGCATGCAACTGACAAATAGTAAATATATATAATAGCAAATGGACCGACATCTACAGCAGCAAAATTTCAGTTGGAAATTCTAAAGATTAAATTGGTTGATTTATTTTATTGGAGCAAGGAGTGATGACTGGATTGTTGGGTGTTAAAGTACGTAAATTTCCAAGCGAGCATATAAAGGTGTTTTGCTGTATCGGACATTTTATGTCGATCAACATAAATGCTTAAATTATAATTTTTTTTTTCGTTGAGAAGGCAAGATTTTCTCACTGATCGATTTAGGAAGAAACCATACGATAATTAGAATGGAGTATTAAAAAGCCGAGTCAATCAGGCACTCTTTTTAGTTTTGCCATCAAATAACTTCCCAAGGGATAAAAGATCTACAGTCTTGCTCAGAAAATGATACTGGTTTCAATTTTAAAGGATATTATTTTAAATGCTTAAAAAACTATTGACAACAAGGGCATCGCTGCTAATATCGCTATTGGTTTGATTCACTTTCATCGGCTTTGAGTAACTGTGACATTTAAGTTTTGTTCGAAGAAGACAGAATTCCGCTTGCTGGCAAGGCTTTCTTGGTTTAGTATCTTCTGCAGCTTCAAAGTAGCGGTCTCCACTTTCTAATCAATTAAGATGTTACTTTTAATTGGTAACTTGCTACTGTCAACACAAGCAAACCAGTGCCAAACAATTGAGATCTAAGTGGTGGCGAAAGAAGCTTTCATAATCCAGATTTAAATTAAGCGTACAAATAGCTGCATTTTATTTATATTTTGAATTACATACACACATTTGCTCACATATTTTTATGATAATAAAATTGTGCTATAATTAAAAATTGGAAGGCTGATCATTGGTGATTTTTTTAAATATACGCAATGCTTTTCAAGCTGTATTTTTTTCACTGCGCCTTAAATACATTCGAATACCATTTTAGCCAGGGACCGAACGTTACAGGTATTGACGACAACTGTCATGGAAAATTTCAATGTGAAGGAAATGATCTACA
>NW_016196876.1:0-2872 GCF_001687245.7 Rhagoletis zephyria | reverse complement strand
TCAGGAAAAAATATTGCACTCACAGGAAGTACTTAGAAATGCGCAGAAAACAGAAAATATTTCTTCAAGTGCTGCGCATGCGTTTTATTTTTTGTGTATTTGTATTGCTGCAGAATAGAAATAATCATCGTTCAATTGGCGACACATGCGCGAAAACAATAAATAAAGTTTGGTTTGTAGCAGCAAAAAACAAAACTCAAGTGTCAATAAAAGTAGAAATAATAAGCAAAATAAGCGAAATGGCAGCACTTCAGAAAGCGGAAACTGCATTGGAGTGGCACACGCACACACGTATGTACATATGTATGTACTTAAGTACAAGCTCGCAGCAATATTTTCTGTTGCCTTATGCAATTCATTGAAAACGTTGATGAATGATTTAGTACAGGAATAAATGAAATATGACAAAAAATTGCTTATTTTATACAGCTTTCAACGCCACTTGCTGCACTTTTGCATAAATTTGCATTGTCACAAACAATCCGCCATATTAATTGCGCCTCCGTATAGCCGGGGTACGTACCTACGCAGCGCTTCGTGGTGCCATTTTTTGCACAAGCACACCCATAAATACTACGCTGCTCTTTAGTGCCACTTCTTAGCAGCATTAACAATTTAATTATTTCATATGTAAATTGCTTAAAATCGTTTGTGTTAATAGCGAAATGTTAGTTAACAACTCAGCTGTGGCTGGCTGCACATGCGCACGCGTTTAAGTCGCCCACCTGCCTGGTAGCGAGCGCGAGCAGAGTCACAGCAGCCAACACAAATTCACAGTATCACAAACAGTGCCGGCGGCATCGACTGTTTTCCCACAAAATCGACTTAAACAGCGGCGCGCGTACGATACACCTACACCACGCTGCGTAGGCTCCCGCCAAGGCAGTCGAGACCTGACTAACAGGGCTGGCCGGTATAAAGGCGGCAAAGGCGCGTTTAGGTAGGTGGTCGTTTGCCTCCAAAAAAAAAATGGATAATCCAAAACAAGACAAATGATTTTGTAACATCTTTTCTATTGTTGTTTTCTTTTTTTTAAATTTTTGTTGTGAGAAAAATAAATTTTAAATTTTTCGTGGATTATAGATTTCATCATAACTAGTACAAGTATTTATCTACATATAACACCAAATTATGGCAATGAAAAACTAAATTTATTTAAGTATAATTTAGAATAGAATATGCATACTTCCTAAATTTTGGAAATATTTATTTCAACTATTTAATGGCATCTGTTTGGCAGGTATATATATATGCTCACATGCGCAAAAATTGTATCTTTAATTCGTAAGATTGAATGAAATTAACTTCCATATCATGCTGACTTGGTTGGAAAGATATGTGATCACCGACTATGTGCTAAAAGTAATGTGTGTAGGCAGAAAATTTCAAATCCAATCGCAGACCGAGAAGTCTAAGCAAATAAATCCCTTCACCTCGGTTTCTGGTATGTATATGCTTATGAACGGTGAACGGCAGAACAGATGCGAGCATTTACGGAACTGGCTAGACCCTATCTGTGGTCAATGGATCGATGACCCACTGCCCGATGGAGGTAGTAGGTATATAAACCTCTGCCATTTTAAACCTGAAAAAGGGTTTGGAGGGCATATTTCTGGCGGATTATTCCTTGGCTAGTAAGTAGCTATAGGTAACACCCCCCACCTTAAGCCATCGGAGCCAAAGACTGTCAAACACTGCCATCAAGTTGCCCTCAATGTTAGAATTCTAAGCAATAAGCTAGGAAGCTGCCTTCATTCAGCAAATGGGATTGATGGACAAATTTTGAGCTTACAGACAGCTCAGGTCCTCGCGGTGCATTTGACTGATACATGGCAAGCATATTTACCCTTTCTACCTCGCATTCTCAAGGATTAGGTTCGGTGCTTTTAGAAGTGAAATTTTGATCTGATTCAATTTATTCGAAAATCGGATTTAAAAATAACAGATTTAAAAGAAGACGAAAAGAGAAGAGTTGGTGGTAATGCCCGTTTCTGAGGGCCAACCCAAGAAACCTTAGATTTCTCTACCGATTGTTGAAATTCGAACAAATATCAGCCTTAATTTAACCATTTTCTATTTTAAGGAAAATAGGCATAACATCTGCATATTCACTTTAAGCACGATGTCCACTCGTGTTGCGCGCACTTTCGATAAAAATTGGTGGATAATACGTGCATTTATTTAAACTGTACATTAGGATGCATCACACTCCATAAAAAAAATCAGTACATGATATTATATTTTAAGACTTCCGCCAAAATACTTTGGAAAAAGATTAAGATTTGCGTGAGCTGGACCTATTTGAAAATACCCCAAAAAATAAAATTTTTTTAAAAATAAAATTAGTTTTTTAAATATTATTTTTTTTTAAATCACCACAGATGATAAAAGAGTTTAGCTTAAAAGGCCTGCATAAAAATGTTTAAAAATTGTATCAACGGAATCAAAATAAAGGGATTTTCGGAGGTATTTTCAAATCGGTGCAGCTCACGTAAATCTTAATATTTTTCGGAAATGATTTGCGACAGTCTTAAAATTTACTAAATTGTGTTATGCCGGTGGTGATGCACCCTAAATGTATACTTAAACCCTTTTAAGTACTGCACGCCTCAATAAATATAAATTCCTAATAAATGTGGCTATAATAATAAAATTTCCCTTTGAACCATAACAAATGCGCATGACATGTGTTACTCAGTTTTATTTCACGTTTGTTGGAAACGCCGACAAAATGTAAAATGAATTTCGTTTACTTGAAAATCCTTCAAACCACCACCAACGTACTCCTACACGTTTATGGGCCCACCAACGCATACATATACATAAAGAATGAAAGACACAAATACCCATTTGGTAGGTGTTCACAAACAAA
>NW_016196875.1:0-2872 GCF_001687245.7 Rhagoletis zephyria | reverse complement strand
TTTGCCGCTGAGCTGGCGGGTGTGTGGCTGGTTAGGTTTCTGGCGACGCGAAGGGATTCAATTTGCCTGGGATTCCTGTACAATAGCTAATCAACAGGGCAGTCAGCTAACCTTTTATTTATTTTGGTATTTTTTTCGAATTTTTCTAGTAGTGCTTGCACAAGGGGAATAAATTTATGGCCTTATTCATAAAAAATAAAAAAAAAGTTTAAAGAGCTTTATAAAGTGACATTTTCATAAAATTTTTCGATTTGTAAAACAATTAAAATCTATTTAATTGTTTAAGAATTTGTGTAGGGAACGCAAGACATATCTACACAGACGGTTCTAAAATGGACGAAGTGGTAGAGGTAGAGAGTAGAGTATACTCCACCGAACCGGAAATGCATAGGTCCCGATCATTGCAGTATCTATCAAGCCGGCTTTAAGGATGCTAAAACCGTCAACCTAAATTGGGTGCCAGGTAACAAGGGTATGGCAGGTAATGAGAGATCTGACGAGCTAGCCAAGGGGGACGATCTCTTAGACGCTTCACTAGTGATGAATATACCAATTCCTCTTCGGGGATATCAAAAGATTGCAACATCTGCTCATATACCACCAGACGGGTTAGTTTTTAGAAATGAACTCGGGTTGCAGACTTTTAAAGATTTTGTGCAGCTCAAACGATAAGAAATTAGGTGGTATAGGTGGTATTAGGTGGCATATAATTTGCGAGTGTCCAGACTTCAGTTGGTAAAGAATTGCGTTACTCGGCAAGGTATAGCTGCAGGGCCTACAGTCAGCAAAATACCTCTTATGGTCAGCCAGCATAATATAACCTAATGCCAGGTGTTATTCTTGCGAGAATAAAGTATGTACATTTTTTTTTGCAATTTTTGTACCTAAGCATCACTCCAACCAAATCTCAACTCAAATGATTACGTTACTTTGGCTTTTTGAACCAAATGAATTTCACCAACTTTTTTGAGGCGATTAATCGCCACTGCTATGTCACTGTTTCCCTGGATTCTCCTTTTAACTTTCGCCATAATTTTATTAGCAATCCTGGCGAAAATATCTCCCTCACTGCTGCTTTCAATCAATCTCATTAGCCAACAAATCGTGGGTGCGCGAAAAATGTATGTACGAACAAATCTTCGTAACTTTTTCTAGGCATAGAAATCGCAAAAAAGGCAAAAGATGGCACTAAACAAGATAAAAACCGAAAAAAATCAAAAAATACATTTATTTTAGTAAAAAAAATTCAGTTCAATCCAAACGAGTTATGTATATGAATTTTAGTTACTGTGACGGGTGTGACGAGTACGCTAACCAAATTAGCTACTACTTACTTGTATCCGAGTTTTTCTGCTAATTATGTCGTCTGCTTATGATTTTAAATAAATCGCTGTATAGTTAAGGAACCATTTTTAACATTTACGCCAAAGTTGCTTACCTTTATTGGAAATTATAGATTGTATGTGCCAAATTAAACTTCGGCGGGTGTGACGGGTGTGACGGATGTGACAAGTTCAGCGTGAATACATAAATACACATTTTAGACAACTTTATTTCTCAAATAATCTGATTTTACGAATTTATAAAATATTCTGCCATCTAAAGATGGGGTAATCCTTGATCGGACTCTTCATCTCCATTGTCGGTCTGAGTAATTGTAAAGTACCTTATTTTTAAATAGTATGAGGGTGTTACCTGTCAAACCGTTTTAGACACTGTTTTTGCACTGCAAGTGAATGGTTTCCTTTTATCCGTGACAGAATAGCTTAAGTTTTCCCATCGCTCGAGCAACATATCTTTATGATTAGCTTTATCATCGCTGATCACAAGCACATATATCATTTCAGATTAACAGATAAGTAACGGTAACAGTCCCTGGCCGAATTTATTGATATTTGTCAAACTTTAAATTGTGACGGGTGTGACTGGTGACGGGCGTGACCAACATAATCTATTCTTTTTACGAAAAAAAGCATACAAATACCTGAAAGCAATTCGCACATATTCGCCTATGTAATAGCGTTGCTCTCGTTAGCTTTTTTACACTGTCCAAGATGTGTTTTCCTCCAAAAAATAACTGGTTTGTGTATTTTGTGACGTGCGTTACATTAAAATATGGTTTGCTTCAATATATAAAAAAATATTTAGTACTTGAACGAAAAACTTAAAAATTACACTTTTACAATGATGACGAACTGTTCTCTCCACTGACCGTTTAAATAATGCAAAAAATAAAATAGACTAATAAAGTCAGTCTTGTCAATTTTGAAGAAAATTAACCTCTGATTTGAGTTTATAAATGGTGAGACCTAAAGTATAAAAATATCTGATTTTGATATAAATTTCGAAATTTCGGCTTTCAGTCTTGAAAGTCAGATTTATTTACCCTTACTTACTAGAAATAATACACTCAAATTCTTAAGTTTGTTTTTAGTTTCATTCGGTATCGATTCGCGTGGAATGAGCCATATATGGAATCAGGGAAATCTAAATCGAATATACATAGCAGAAAAAAGGCAATTTCCGTAAATTATTCGGTATCGCGCTGATTCCCATATTTATTTGGAAATGTATCGTTCGTGAAGAAGGGGGGGAGGGGGTGAGTAAATAATGTGAAATGTGGTATTTGTGACTTTTACTTTATCCTTTCTAAGTCCAACCGATTTTTTTTTTATCGCCATTTTTTTGCGCGCCATTAAGATGAAAATTAAGATTAAGGTTTGTATACATATAAATTAAGATTAAGATTGAGGTTAAGATTAAGATTAAGATCAATATCAAGATTTAGATTAAGATTAAGAATAAGATTAAAATAATGATTTAGTTTAAGGTTAAGATATAGCTTAAGATCAAGATTTAATTAGGATTAAGA
>NW_016196873.1:0-2872 GCF_001687245.7 Rhagoletis zephyria | reverse complement strand
GCAACCATGCAACCAAACAAGCAATTTTCCTGTCCACTGGCTGACTTGTATGGCGTGTGGCTACATGCAATGGGTTTTCGGTGTGCGTGTGTGTGTGTGTGTGTGGCATTTGTTGCCTGAGTGCCGAGCGTACGTCTGCACACGCCTGCCGCACAGTTATATTTCCTTAGTGTTTACTAATTGCTGATAAGTGGGCGTGTCATGCACTTACAACACGCATACATAGTTTGTTGCATTAACTATTCCTCGCTGTGTTCATGTACATTCATACATACATATGCATATGTATGTGTGTGCGAGCGCGCCTGTAGCCGCGTTAAAAAGCCGCTGATTATGTTGTTTGCACACTGACGGTGTTGATGATTCCATTTGCTTTCTGGTTGCCACCACGCATAGCCTTTTCATATCTCCTGTCATAATCCTATAATAGGTCTTCATCCCAGTCATTGGCAGTAATTTCGTGTGTTTCCCTGTTTGTTTACTTAGTCACTTGAGTGGATGCGTAAACATGGAAGATCTATGAGCGTGGAAAAAGGGGCTACTACAAATGGATTAGACATTGGTTGACTGGTCGCTCTATGACACTTGACATGTTAGCTGGCTGGCGTTTGTTAGGATATGTTCTCTCTATTAATTAACTGAAAATTGGCAAAGTGTGCCGCACTTCATGTTCAGGTGAATGGATACTCTCAGGGTTTAGAAAATTGTGTGTTGATAGTGTATGTGCTTTGTTATACGGATTGCCATTTTGGGCTTATAATTTTAAATGGTTTCCGCCGCTTATTTTAATCAATAAGTGTGTGTTTTTTTTTAAATTACTCTAAATTTAAAACTTGAATTTAAACAAGTTTCTTAAAGAATATGCTACATATACATATGTATTTTTTATAAAAACATAGCAAATATCCTGCGCGCTTCACCGCGCCTTAAGGGTATTTTTCTGTTGTTACGCCCTCCTAAAACTCTTATGGCGGAATCATAATTTCAACCATTGCTTCCGTAGCGCTATCTCTTTATGCAAATAGAGGCACTCCACAAGGAGAAGTTCTGTCTCCGCTGCTATGACTGGTGGTACTGAACGACATTCTACAGGACCTCAACAAAGGTGGAGTGAAAGCAGTAGCATATGCAGCTGATGAAATCCTAGAGGGAGCTTTGCTCGGGCTAAACACCTGGACACAAAAACGGAACTGATCCGGTTTCCCAAGAAAACAAAGCTACTACAATTCAGGGTTCCCTCCCTTAATGGAACGACTCTCACATTGTCCTCCGAGGCGGAATACTTGGGTGTCTTATTAGATACCAAACTGCGCTGGAAGACAAACATAGAGAGGCGCGTTGAGAGAGCATACGCAGCTTATTATACATACATGTAAAAGAGTGTTCAGTAGGAACTGGGGCCAAAGCTTGTCCTCTGGATGTACGCGGCTGTCATACTACCAATACTAACGTACGCGGCGTTAGTTTGGTGCCAGGACTAGATAAACGGCAGTATACAAAGAGCAGATTTTGCAGGTACTACAGGAGCAATTATGTCGTACCCATCTGATGCGCTTAATGTGATGCTGCATCAACTGCCCGTAGAACAGTCCGACTTAAAGGGTCAGGCTGCTGGAAGACTCTGCGACAAGATCATAGTGGTATTCTTGACAAACTTATTGAATCAGGAAAACAATCAGATTAGTTATACAACTCCTATGACAGATTTCAAGAAAAACTTTCAGGTTAATTTTCCATCTGGACGGGATTGGAGTAGGGACAGGCCAGTCGAGGAGAATTCCATTAAAGGCCATAACCAACCGGGGTCCAAAATGGACTGCAATGTGGAAACCGGCTACCTAACTTTGCCAGTATCTTCCAAGCGGAAGTACTGGGAATCGAAAGGGCCTGTAAAGCATTAGAGAGGAACTGCTTAGGTGTAAGGTAAGGTAAAAAGTTTCGAAAATTCAAAATATTTCCATTTCCCGAACTTAAAAGTTTATTTTTTGAATATCTAATAAAATTTGTATAGTTACCAAAATGATTTCGTTTTAAAGGTGATACTTTGGGCGATTAAAAAATTATATTAAAAAAATCGAAAAACAGAAAAAAGTTTCGTTAAGATATCTCAATTTTTACTCAAGTGGTCGTGTGCACAGACGGGCGTACGGACAAACAGTCACGGCTTAGTCGATTTTTTTTTTCATTCTGAGCATCCAGATTTAGCCAGCCTCGGCAGGGCATTTTTTAAGGTCAGATGTTACTGTGTGCGTGCGAACAAGTCGTGACAGTTGAATGAAGCTTTCGCTGCCTTCTCAAGCAAAGCGTGTATGGTACGGGTATACGCAAATGTGCCCGCCGGGCGAACGCTGCCCAGGACTGATCTATACTTCTAATAAAATTGTAACAGGCTGATGTCTATACATTATAGATATCAAAGAAAAATTAATATAGGGAGTCTTTATTAGAGCAACAGGACTCAAATAAACAGTTTTTAGAATTTTTGTCTGTCTTTCTGTCAGTGTGTCTGTTTGTACGCGCATCACTCGAAAACTAATATATAGAATTGATTGCAGTTTTCACCGATATTTTGCTAGAGGTCTAATTTAATATATAATAACAAATTAAGCTAGAGAGTTGCCACCTGTTTGAAAATTGCAGTTTAAGTAAATTGACAAGATAAAGTAAATGTTGCATTATGGTTATCAAAAGTAAGAGGTTAATGAAGGCTTACAGTGGAAAATATTTTGTTTAAAGTTGCCAACTGTTTGAAAATTTTAAGTCAATTTAATTGATAAGATAAATTGAATATGGCAATATGGGTATCCAACTTAAGTTGGATTAGGACAGTTTACTGCCGAAAATATTTTTGATGAGGGTTGCCACTTGTTTG
>NW_016196872.1:0-2872 GCF_001687245.7 Rhagoletis zephyria | reverse complement strand
ATGCACAGTTTTGTTTGAACGATGTAATATCAATATCTTTTATTCAAATAGGAAATAGTGACTATTCCATTAATTAAAACATTAAAAAGTTCTAAAATAAGCTTCCCTTCCATTGAGGTTTCACTGTATATATAAAAAAAATGGTAATTTTCAGGCAATTTGAGCTTACACTTTATTATATTATAATTGAATGGGCTAAAAGACTGCTTACTCGAAATTCGAAGGATTCTGATTAAAAGCTTGAAAATTATGATGAAGATTTTTTTAAATTGTATTCTTTTAAGACGTCCACCAAAATATTTCGGAAAAATATTAAGATTTACGTGAGCTAGGCCGATTTGAAAATACATCCACAAATGGAGTTCCGAATACGAAAGAGTTGCGGAATAGAGGTTTAATTTAATTAATCTTCATAAAAAAAAACGGTACTGTTTTTCCACCGGAATCATAAAACCTATTTTTTTTTTTAATACAGTTTTTTAAGTATTTTTTGACAAAATCACCTCAGATGGCAAAACAGTTTAAGCTAAAAAATTTGCATAAAAATATCTAAAAAAAATTAACGGGATGATAATAATGAGATTTATGTTGTTTTATTTTGAACTTTTTTCAAAGACTGGTTTAAGAAAAACTTGAATAACTCAGCCTAAACTTCATCGATTCAGACTTATGAAATTGAAATTAATAAAAAAATATGGTGTTGCAAGAAAAACGTGGCAACCCTCTTCGAAAATATTTTTGTATTTTGTATTTGTAATTCTCAAAAATACCTTTCATTTCATATCCTTTTAGAACCGAAAATAAATGGAAACCTTACAATAATATCCTCAGGGATAACACTGAGTATATGTATATGTAGGCGAAGCAGTAAGTCCTATGCATTGATTTAGGCCAAAAAACTGTCCTTTTTTTTTGAGTTCATCGCACTTTAGATCTACATAGGTGTGCGATATATACTTCAAACTTCCCTCGCAGTTAATTACAAAGGTATGTACATATCTACTACGAACTCTGACTAGAGACCCAGCCTAATGTATTATACATTATAAAATTGACCTACAATAAATGCTCATAAAACATGTGTGTGTTTCTTTTTTAATAAGAAGCTACTCACCATTTGCAGCAGGCATGTTGACAGCATAAAGTGTCGTCGCGTACACGATCCCATGACATAATTATTCCATTAAAAATTTGGGGACAGAAAATATACAAAGTGGAATTGCTGCGTAAAAAGCAGTCCACTATTTATCCAGAGGATGAAGAAATGTTGCAAATGCTGCAGCTTCCGTTACGTATGTATGTATGTAGTTGTCGCGTTTATTTATTATGCGCCAACCAACAAAACGACGAGGTATATATAAATAATTGCGGGGGGTAAAATCGTATGACTCAAAGTTCCAAGAACGCACAAAATCGCACTGTGGCAATGTGAAAGGACTGGGTAAGTGAGTGACTGACTGAGTAATTGCATCCAATAGTAGCCAAGCCAAAAGCACGCAAAGGAGTTGACGAGTTGCAAGTTACTTAGCACGCTGGCATTTCCGGTTAACAATTGTGCTTACATTCGTCCGTCTGTGCATGCGAATCGTGAAGTGTCCAAAAGTAGTTGCTGCTGCTGCAGCTTGCGGACGAGAGTCAGAAGTTTTTACAATGTCTGCCTTTTTTTTATTTTTGTTATTTGCTTAATTTTACTGCTACAAAGTGTTGTGGTGCGACCTGAAGTGGCTTTGCATTGAAGTAGAGATGTTGTTGTGGTCTTGTGGTGGCACAAGAAAAATTAAATAAACCGACTCGAGAAAACTGTGTAAAGTCGTTGAACAACTTTGCGGGCACACAATTGCGACGAAACACTTTTGGCTAAAAACTTTCGTTGGTTTTGAAGTTTACAAGCAAATGCGTAGATCAGTTACAGCTTGACGCTCTTTTTTTGTTTTTATTGAATTTAAGTTAATTATTTTGTTGCACTCGAATCTGCTGCACTACAAACACACGTTCAATAGGCAGAGCGTTATTTACGCATTTTAGCTATTTTTTTAATCTATTAATTTTCGTGCACTCAATTGTTATAATTTAATTTTCTTGTATATCCAGCGAAATTCTTTCTCACAAAACAGCTGCAGCTACTCGCTGCCCGTTACATTTGATCTCTCAATTTTTATTTTCAGGTAATTTTTTTAATTTTTTATTTATGTACTTTTATTATCTTTTGCACTGCGCCTTGCACTGTTCGAAAACCTGCTTTCTGCCTGCACACGCTTCCAAACACTTCTGCTGCCAACCAAACCGGAAAGGTGGTATTCATTCGTCTTGACCAGACAGCCAACAGCCAACAGCCAAGTAGAGAATGCGAGTAAAGTGGAAACAGAAATATGTACTTATGTTTGTATGTACAACAAATGCATTTGTGTGCGTGTAAACAACTCGTTGGTTTTGCTGTTTGCTACCACTTTTTCTACGCTGCCTTCTACTTCCTCCACTAGGTATTTGCCTTTGTTACCTTTTCTGGCTGTGCACCCGGCAACTATTGCCGTATTGTTGTTGTGCTGGTTGGAATAACTAATGTTTACTTATTTTCTTCACTATTCTATGTCAGTAATATTTAAATATAACTGCTTCAATTAGTGATCGTTTGATAAGTCGAATTAAGCCAATTTTGTTGTTGCTGCTGAACTTTCTTTGTGCCTCTGCTACTTTCGCATTATCTTCTGAATTCGAGTATCTTAACGCCTTGGCAAGTTATTGACCTACACCAACAAAGATATGAGAATAGGCAGGAAACTGCGCTGCTGCAACCAAGTATTCCACTCAGTTTTGTTTTTCCCACAAACAAACACACATTTATTACGTTTTCTTAACGGCTTCGCCACTTCCG
>NW_016196871.1:0-2872 GCF_001687245.7 Rhagoletis zephyria | reverse complement strand
AGAGAAAAAAAGAGAGTGTTGCAGGTCAAACACTAAAACACCAATAATAAGCAAAGATTTATTGGGTTTGAGTTGATGTTGATCGTGCTGCGAGCAAACACACCGAAGCGAACCGAACAGTGGCCACCAGCAAATTGAGACGATTGCAGCCCAATACACCGAAGAGAGTGCCACAACCCGAGAGAAAAAGAGAAAGAGCAGACTAATCGATGGTCACAGTGGTGGAACTTGTTGCTTGGAAGCGGTAGAAGAGAGAAACGAGAGACAGAGAAGGTGAGAGAGAGGGAGAAAGGAAACCCGCCAGAAGAAGGCAGCAGCTCCTGGAAATGAAGCAGCAGCGGTTCCCTTTGCTTGACGGCAAACGCAAGCGCAGTCAGACAGGCCACGACCACTCTCTCTCGTATCTTCACTTTGCTTGCTTTATTCAGCACACAACAGTCCTTTTCTCTTTGCAGAATAATTGGCGGACCGTCGGCACTGGTGTAAAGGAAGAAAAGGCAAAAAANTTCACTTTGCTTGCTTTATTCAGCACACAACAGTCCTTTTCTCTTTGCAGAATAATTGGCGGACCGTCGGCACTGGTGTAAAGGAAGAAAAGGCAAAAAAATGCAAAACTGACGCTGCCTGATAGAACGTCACCAGCAGTGTCGAATCGACTCTTTTTCTCTCTTTCTTTCTCCTCTCTGATGGCCATTCATTTTCATTCTGTTCTGTCAAGCTGANGTAAAGGAAGAAAAGGCAAAAAATGCAAAACTGACGCTGCCTGATAAAACGTCACCAGCAATGTCAAATCGACTCTTTTTCTCTCTCTTTCTTTCTCCTCTCTGATAACCATTCATTTTTCATTCTGTTCTGTCAAGCTGAACCAGCAAACTGTGCTGAAAAGTGTGAACTGTGGAGTAGTGCTCCGAATCAGCAGTCATTGCACTACAACCCGACACTTGGTCGAACGAAAGAGACTAAAGTGCATGATGACCTGACTTATTTAGTTGAGCTGCCCTCCACTCGAATGACTACCCTGCCGATTTGCCTGCACGCTAACAAATCGTCGTTAGCCACTGCACCAGAAAATGATACCAGAGAGAATACGTTCTTGACCACACTTTGCGAAATCGAAGAGCTTTTTTAGCATTTTTCTTTCACTCCTTTTGTNCGGCCACTGCACCAGAAAATGATACCAGAGAGAATACGTTCTTGACCACACTTTGCGAAATCGAAGAGCTTTTTAGCATTTTCTTTCACTCCTTTTGCAAAGCTTTAATTTTTTGTAAAATGGCCAAACTATATTTTAAAAACATAGCTCAAAAAGCCACTTTGCGGTAATGACTGCGTGCAGGAATCTTTGCCAAAAAAATGGACTGCTGAGATCTGCTAGCCAAATGCGACTATAATAAAGTTTTATAATCTATTGTAAAATTGGGTTTCTCGCAAATCAGAAACTTCTTTAGTTGATTACTGATCGTTAGTAAAAGCAGTTTCAACAGTTGAAAACTTACTGTTCAGCTGTTTTGCTGATGTTACCTTTTTTTGTTCGGCCTACTGAAATGGTAACAGTGTGTGGCAGCTTCGCTTCACTTGTCAGCGACTGCTAAAACGCCTTTTTAGAGCAAAATTGCTGTTCTATTCTTATAACAGATTTAGCTGAGATTGAGCCAAACGTCGTTAGGTGACAACTAGTTTTGCCAGTGTCTGGTGGTTGGCAGAAAAAGTTTGCAAATGACGACTGCCGCCAAAAAGCACCCTCAACTTTCATCATCATCTAAGCAGCACCACGTATGGCTCATAAAGGCAATGGAAAAGCAAAGGTATAATTAGGATTGATGGAAGCAGCCAGCAAGCAACATCCAGCCACTCAGTGGCCAACATTACCATTGCACATCACCAGTTTGCATTCGCTACATGGCTCAACTGAGAAAACAGTGAGCAAGTAGTGGGCACTAACTTGGGCGCCATTAGCGTATTGTTCTCTAGAGAACGGCAACACCACTGCTGAAACGCTTGCAGACGATGCAAATGGGCAGTGAAAGGCCACCAGCCAAAAAAATGAAGTGTGCCTGCTGATATTCACTAACTCTTTCTTCTTTCATTCAGGTACTTGCCCACACTACAAAAAGCATCATCATTATCATCATCATCTAAGCAGTCTGACGTTTTTTCTCCTTCCTATTTTTGGCTGTCTCGATTATCCCCTGATCACGCCTTTGGTCACGATTGGACAGTCTGCCCTCTGCTGTTATTTCTTATTAGGCGCCCGGCAAACTGGTGNCGATTATCCTCTGATCACGCCTTTGGTCACGATTGGACAGTTTGCCCTCTGCTGTTATTTCTTATTAGGCGCCCGGCAAACTGGTCACTGTGTGGCAAATTAAATATCTATTCTCCAGCAAACGCCCAGCTCCAAACGCGCAGCTACTTGAGGTCAATTAATTAGCTGCCAGCTGGCTGGTGATAATTACGCGCTCAAACTTGCTCATACATTAACTTTTGATAACTCGTTCAAGGCCAAGACCCGTAGGGTAGTAAACAGATAACTGTGCACTGAACAATTCAACTTTTCATTTTCTACTTTTAATATTAGTTCAAAATTATCCAACACTCATGAGCTAAAATTAACNAAACTTGCTCATACATTAACTTTTGATAACTCGTTCAAGGCCAAGACCCGTAGGGTAGTAAACAGATAACTGTGCACTGAACAATTCAACTTTTCATTTTCTACTTTTAATATTAGTTCAAAATTATCCAACACTCATGAGCTAAAATTAACGTGCAAATTTTAGCCGACAGTGCCTAAAGGGTCATTTGGCGTTTTCCAGACTAATTAACAAACAAAAATTGACTAGCTGAACTTAATGAAAAACTCGGTTGATAA
>NW_016196870.1:0-2872 GCF_001687245.7 Rhagoletis zephyria | reverse complement strand
ATGCCTAATGTTGATACTGAATTAAAGCAATGTGCTAAGCAGCAGCATACAGTTTCAGCGCGCAGGCATGCGCTGCTAGTGCTACTTTATGTACAAATAACAATGTAGATACCAGGTACTTTTGAAAGAAACAATTAATAAAGTAAGATTATTTTTTTTGCATTTACAATTTTTAAGTCTAATCTTCGCCTGAACTTGTTACATACGAAACCTGCTGCTGAAAAACATCTTTCGACCTCAACGCTGGTCGGCTGAATTGTTAAAATGTGGTCATAAGCCATTTGAAGATAATGACTTATATCTCCTGCATGTCAAAATATTGCANATTTTTTTTGCATTTACAATTTTTAAGTCTAATCTTCACCTGAACTTGTTACATACGAAACCTGCTGCTGAAAAACATCTTTCGACCTCAACGCTGGTCGGCTGAATTGTTAAAATGTGGTCATAAGCCATTTGAAGATAATGACTTATATCTCCTGCATGTCAAAATATTGCAACTTATTTTACCCGCACGTCGGTTATAAATTTGAGTATATTGATGTATGTACATATATGTGATAAATTATGTAACTTATCCTTAAAACTTGCTAAATGTAATTTCTATGATTCAATAATTTGTGTCATCCGACTGCCTTGTAAAGTTGCATTTGAGAAGGACAGATAATGCGGGAAACAATTTTATCCCCTTTTGTGAAAAAGTAGTAAGAAAAGTAGTCTGTTGGTGCTTAAATGCGTTTTTTGTAAACAAATTTAATTAAACATATAACGCAGCTTCCACTAATCTATACAATAGGNATCTCCTGCATGTCAAAATATTGCAACTTATTTTACCCGCACGTCGGTTAGGTTATAAATTTGAGTATATTGATGTATGTATATGTGATAAATTATGTAACTTATCCTTAAAACTTTCTAAATGTAATTTCTATGATTCAATAATTTGTGTCATCCGACTGCCTCGTAAAGTTGCATTTGAGAAGGACGGGTAATGCGGGCAACAATTTTATCCCCTTTTGTGAAAAAGTAGTAAGAAAAGTAGTCCGTTGGTGCTTAAATGCGTTTTTTGTAAACAAATTTAATTAAACATATAAAGCAGGTTCCACTAATCTATACAATAGACATTGAATTACCTTTTTTATGGTATATTAAACATGCTATTTATATAGATATTAAAAATTAAATAAATGAATAATGAGAGAATTTTTTTCACATAAAATTCTGACCACAGAAAAACCTTATCATCAAATATTCCCAAACATTCAAATGAAACCATGGTTTCATCAAATTTCCAGTATATATTAAACAAATGAATAGAATTCAAACAAATCCTTTATTTAAAGGGATTATATGAGGAAATACAAAAACAAATATACAGTAAAAATGCTATTGTTATAATGTATATTAAATAATTCTTANATTCTGACCACAGAAAAACCTTATCATCAAATATTCCCAAACATTCAAATTAAACCATGGTTTCATCAAAATTCCAAATGAATAGAATTCAAACAAATCCTTTATTTAAAGGGACTATATGAGGAAATACAAAAACAAATAAGTATACAGTAAAAATGCTATTGATATAATGTATATTAAATAATTCTTAAAAAAAATTGTGGTAGATTTATATGTATATTTGTGATCGGTATTTCGATGTAATTCGATTAGTGATGAATTTTTTGATTAATTTATGCATTTAAAAATTACATGCATTTTGCATTTACAAATTACATGTTCAATATCTTAAATTTAATTACATTTTANAAATCGCTTAGGCGGTTACAGCGCCAAAAAAGAAGAGAAGAAGAAGAATTACATTTGGTTTTTTAAAAATGTAAATGTTTGGTAATGTTTTGTTCTTTGCCAATCCTGGAATCAGTGAGGCTGAACTTGCACTCGGGCGGACACACAAAGTGATCCTGATCTGAAAATCTTTTTTAATATTGGCATTTTCACTTATATGAGGTGGTATACCTACTTGTAAATATGCAACGGCTGCACTTGACCAAATAAATCGCTGCAGTTGTAGTTCCGAGTGGACTGCACCAGCCAAACGTGAACGGACACACAGAGATCGTAGCACGCAAAACTTACTTGCACCTATAAAACGCTAGGTTTCGAATAAAATTTCTAAACACAAAGATATGTGTAAATTATTGTTTTAATTTAAAATATTTCATTTTTTGGCATACTTACTTGAATTCGCGCAATAAGATAATTAATTTCCAAGAAACAATTGATCAAAATATCGGCAATGTTGCCTGTTGAACTTTTTATAAAAAGACAATATTCCTCCATGTAGGTATTGCATTTAGTAGTAGAGTCTATAAATCAAAAAAGTTATCAACACCGACTAAGGCAGAATTTGGGAGCGAGACAACTACCAGGTTATCAAACCTTGTATTATTGAATCATAAATGTTAGCCATATAAGGGCAAAAGTAGATTAATTTACTGTAAAAATATGTATATGGAGTATCCTTTCTGAACGTTACTCCATTACCCATTTTTCTTCTGAGTTGAATTTTTTTTTAAATGGGTCAGGGTCATAAGAAGCGTCAATCTTCCTATTCAATCATTTTATTTTTTTTTCATCAAATTTACCCAACTACAATTAGTGAATTTGGTGAAAAAAACATATTGAGTAGGAAGNTTCTGAACGTTACTCCATTACCCATTTTTCTTCTGAGTTGAATTTTTTTTAAATGTGTCAGGGTCATAAGAAGCGTCAATCTTCCTATTCAATCATTTTATTTTTTTTCATCAAATTTACCCAACTACAATTAGTGAATTTGGTGAAAAAAACATATTGAGTAGGAAAATTGACGCTTCATTTAACCGTCTTGGTTAAAGGAACCAAGGGTTCCCAG
>NW_016196869.1:0-2873 GCF_001687245.7 Rhagoletis zephyria | reverse complement strand
TACTGCAACACGCTAATCATTACAAATTGTTGCTGTTTCGGGAGTAGTAGTTAACCTACTTTTTAAAATCTACTTGGAACCTCATTTTCAAAGTGATTTTTGTGATTTTTCATCGTGGTCTTTTCTATGTTTGTATGTCATTTGCTCCGCCTTCTACTGACATATCGTCGCCTCAGAAAACGGATGACGAATGTGCAAAATCACGATTTTGGGATTTTGATGCAGATTTACTAAGTTGGACATGCTCTTTCGATTTCTGCAATCCATTTTTTTATATCTCCATTAGTTTTTGAGATATTTCGTGCGCATTTTGTCGTATGTTACATAATATTAATGATTGGGTATGCCTTTTGTTGTATGTGCTGNGAGATATTAAATGTAAAAATATGGGAAATCAAAACTAATAACACCAACTACGTCTCCTTCAAAAGTTACAAAAATCTGCCGTACAGTTTCGGATTAATTCGACCTTAAACTTCAAAGTCAATTTTCTCAAAACCGTGTTTTGTAACATTCGACATCCGTTTTCTGAGACGACGATATGTATTTTATGTTGCATGCATGGCTTTTTGTCAATTTGAGAATTGTGCTTAATAATTCACTCGACTAATATGTTTTAATTAACCTTTTTTTTTATAGCAAATCATTTGAAATTTGATTTAAAATTGTAATTAATTGATATACCCGCCAGCATGTTTGTGAGGTCAGTTGCAGCTACCAGTTGTTTACACTCAAATAAGTCGCTAAATCTAACAGCTGTCGACAGTCGGCGAATGCAGTGCGCAACAACAACTCAATATGTACTTGCATATTTATTTATACTTTGATTTTTTATGCACTTGTGGGTGTTATTCCTCGACGCTGAGCAACAAACCCTGCTTCCATTCATGTTTTCCTAAGCTCTTTAATAATCTTTTTCATACTTGTATCTCATTCGCCTTTTATGACGGCAAGCAAATGTTTTATTATTTATATATGTTAACTGTGCAAATTGCATATAGTCTATTAAATTTAACAAATTTTTTAACTACAATTCTATGAACGTTTTAAAAAACAAGTTTTTTCAAGTGCTTCCATTATTTTTGTCTCCTTTTTCGCAAGAGTTTAATTTTTTTTTTCTGAAGTTTTGTATAGATGGAAATCAATGAACCCACGTGCTCCGGCGCCGCTTGCTCTTCGTATTTGCACCTCTGCTCTTGCAACTTATGCAGTACAAATACATACATTTGTATATACTATACTTTTTTTTGTTTACCTCAATGTTTTTTTTTCGATGTTTTCAATTGCTCTCAGTGGGCGTTCGTTCAATTATACTATTTTCGTTTTGCTGTGTATTTCCAAAATCACTTTCAATTTCATTTTAACTACTCGTAGATGTGCGTCGCGTACTTCGTTACCAAATTCGGTAACATTATTTGCTGTGTTGTATTCTGCAAATGAGAGAAGCATTAGGACATGAACGAACAAAAAAAAATGGTTTGCTGACCTTTCAAACAACACTAATGGTGTCTAGGTCAGCGTTAATCACTTTTCAGAGCTAGTTTCTCGAGTGTTTACTGTATTTCAGAAACCTAATAATAGACGAAAGTTGAAGTATAACTTTCTGCTCTGAAAACCTTTGAGGACTTCGTTATCAAAATTATCGATGTTTTTTATCGTTATCAACATTACCAAAATTTATATATTTTTGTTATCGATACCTACTGTTGTCGTTATCGATACTGTTGTCCTTATCGATACTGTTGTCGTTAGCGATATTGCTATTCTTTATACAAATACACAACGATATCCTTAACATCTTTATCGATATTTTCATGCTTATCGATACTGTTAACGTTATCTGCAATACGACATAAATATTAGTTTATCGCGATCTCAATATTGAATAAATTTTAAAACTTGGAATAAGCTGAGTTCGACTTTAATCTCCTCTCCAAATGTCCCAATACAGCGAATGTTTGTTCGATCGAAAAGAAAACGTCAGTAATTTGATCTAGGTAATCAAAGATGGTTCGCTTATACACTTCTCATATAAATATAAGAAAACCCACAAAAAAAAAAAACAACAGCAAAAATAAAGCTGAAAATAGAAAGCAAAAAAAATAAAAAATTAAAAAATTAAAAAAAAATAAAAAATACAAAAAAAAAAGTATAAGATAAATAATGAAAAAAAAATATAAATAAAAGTGCAAAAAAATATGCAAAGAAAAAACTAAGGAAATAGCAAAACAAAAAATTAAATTAAAACAACTAAACACATAAAAACTAAAAGTTTCTTTTTTTCTGTGTTTTGATCATTCATTCTCAAGGGTGGTGCTTTTACCTATAAATCCCAGCTGATTAAATTTCACACTACTCAGATTTAAAAATTTGCTAATGCAAAATATGGAGATAAATATGGTAATAATTAATTTTGTATTATATTCGTTGTTAATTAGCTTATTTTTCGTTTCAAAGAATATTTCCTCAAATCGTGCAACACATATTTATCACACGCCATAACTCAATTTCCCGACGCTAAAAACGTTGAACCCTTAAGTCCTGACAGCGCATTAATTAATAACGGCAATTACAATCAATATACAATTTGGTATAAATCAATGTGAATTCAAAAACAATACTAAAAAAAAAAAATACAAAACGAAACTTGTTATCGGTCACGCTCTTGCCTCTTGGCTGGCTGGTGGCGCCTTTAACTTAATAAAAATTCAATATTTGCAAAATATAAAAACGTCATTTAACGCGGCTGCCGTAAAAGTGAAATGCTATCAAATGTGATAAGAGCTTGTAAAATCTGAGTTATGGGTACATAATTTGAAGCGCATTGCTACCGTTATTAACACCAAACAGCACGCTGATACGAGTATTAAGAT
>NW_016196868.1:0-2873 GCF_001687245.7 Rhagoletis zephyria | reverse complement strand
TGCATGAAAATCCTAACCTCAAAAAAATCACCCGTTATGTATGTATACATAAGTATGTACATACATATGTAAAGTTAATAACGTTTTCGCATTTCATATTTTCCACCTTTCCACTGATAAGCCTCAAAGTCATTGCTGCTTTACTACAGCGCAGACTGGTAGGGAGACGAGGGCGTTCACTGTTTTGCTAGGTAATAAAATTGATATCTATGTATGTACATATGTACGTATGTATGTGTGTACTTTTATGTATATTTATTGGCATTTTTCGTTCTTATCCGATCCGACGTGTTAGCTTATTCACTCACTGCATTTTTCCACAGTTTATACCTTATCTTTTTTATTTACATTTTTTTCTCCCATTGCAACGGATATGTATGTACATTAGACTGCATCACTCCCCATACAAAAAAAAAAAAATCGGTACTCTTTTTCCATTGGAATTATAAAACCTATTATATTTTAAGACGTCCAACAAAATATTTCGGAAAAATATTAAGATTTAAGCGAGCTGGACCGATTTGAAAATACATACCTCGAAAATGGGAGTTTTTTATGAATAAAAATAGTTTCTTAAAGATGTTTTTTTGAAAAAATCCCCTCAAATGACAAAACGGTTTAAGCTTAAACAATTTACATAAAAATATTAAAAAAAAAATTAAAAAAATTTTGAGCGGAATCGTAATGAGATTTTTGATCTGTTTTTTTTTTACTTTTTGCAAAGATCGGTATAAGAAAACCTTGAAGAACTGAACCTAACCTCTTCCGATTTAGACTTGTGAGGTATCATTGGAAAGGTATTTTCCCACCTTTTTTATCTCTTTACTAATAAGTTCGTTCAAAGTATGAAAGAGAAAGGTAGGATGATCGAACATCATTCAAAGTTGAATTAAGATGTGTTGGTATTTGAAAACAAAAAAAAAATTGGGACACGAATGACTTTTTTTGGACATAAATAAATATAGTGGGAAAATACCTTCCTACCGAGATCCCAAAAGTCTAAATCAGAATAGTTTTGGCCCAGTTATTTAAGTTTTTAGTAAATCAATCTTTGAAAAAAGTAAAAAAAACAGCATCAAAAATTTCATTATTACGATTCCGTTGCAAAGATTTTTAAATACTTGTATGCAGATTTTTTAAGCCTAATCTGTTTTGTCATCTGAGATGACTTTTTTCAAAAAGTTCTTTAAGAAACTAGGTATTTTTATTCATAAAAACTCAATTTTTGGAGGTATTTTCAAATCGGTCCAGCTCGCTTAAATCTTAATATTTTTCAGACATATTTTGGTGTACGTCTTAGAATATAATAAATTTTGTAAAAACCGCAACTTTGTTTGGTGATGCAGTCTAATGTACATACATATGTATTCAAATAAAATATTTGCAGCTTGCATGTCAACGCATCTCGAAACGTTTACTTGACGGTTTTTTTTTATCCGTTAATCTCCACAACAGCTCTAGTCTTTTTCCCCTTCGTTCATAGTTTTAATTTTACATACTATTTATTAAAATTATCTTGCGAACGATGCTTTTTATCGAGGTCATAAATACCTGGCAGCAAGCACACCTTTGGCGTTAAGAAAAGTGTTTAGTTGAAAAATAACACAGCTGCCATTTTTCCACTCACTAAATATTTGTAAACGTGAGTTAAGTTTCTGTGTGTGTGCGAAATGTCAATTTTATTACATTTCTGCTTGTATAAAGGGTGGTCCAACAAAACAAACATACATTTTTTCGGTATAATATTGGTTTATTCGAAAGAGCAAATATTTCCATTATTTACGAAACACGATTTCATTAATGTAGCTGTCTCACCTGATTTCGCAGTAGCCGCTTAAGGGCCTCAAACGTTATGGGATTCTTGGCATAACATTGAACCTTGGCTATGTGGCGGGGCGCGCAATTCTGCCGAAATTAAAGATCATGCTCTCTGAAGAGGCATTGGCTTCTCGACCATCATTTGCATTTGCGGTCTTCCGATCCCCAGATGCGGCATTTTTGCTGGTTAACATAGCCGCTGAGATGAAAATGCGCTTCGCCAGAAAATATGATTTTTCGATCAAAATCGTTTTCAAAGAAGTTTGCAGTGCACCTTATGGACCACCCTATGTTTGGAACATTTTAAATGTATTCATGCATTTTTTGCACCTTAAACGCATCAAGGGAAATTCCTGCTACGCTACTCATCCATCTTACAAATGTCGCACTTACAAACATGCGCATGGGGAATCGTCCTCATTATGACACCACCTACTCTCATCTAGTTATGAAAATTCTTATGCGTTGTTTGTGTGTGTGGATATATGTATGTACATACATATGTATCTGGGGTTTCCTTCACTCTGCCCTATTTAAATATTTCCCGTGCGCTTCCTACTTTACATTCTAAATAAAATGTTCTGCCGCCTTCAGCGTTGCTTCTGTGTGTCTGTCCTTTTGTTTGTTTTCCAGCTGTTCACTTTTATCGTTTAACTTTTCCTTTCCTTTTATTCGGTATCACTTTCGTTGATTATATCAATTTAATTACCCTTTCTAACGGGATTACAATAAAAAATCCGAAAGCGTTGAAAATTTGTGTTATCCATCAATCAAGTTAAGACATCGGTGAAATTGCTGCTGAAGAGTTTGGGGAGCGAAAAATTTTTAATTTGAAATTAAATTTTTTATAACCCGCTTGCCCTTTTGAAAAATATATGGTCGCTTGGCACGCAATACTTCATATTCGCCAAATGGAACACTCCTTGTAGAAGATAGTCCGAAAACTTCACAAAATATCAAAGAAAGAACTTCTTTTGAATGGTTTTCTAAGACCGAGTTCAGACCTGGAAAGTTTTGTTGCTCATTTTCGGCAACTTCTCTTTCGGTGTTGTCCG
>NW_016196867.1:2631-2873 GCF_001687245.7 Rhagoletis zephyria | reverse complement strand
GCAAGCAATCTACGATAGCGGATCGAATGCGACCTTGATCAATTACAAACTGATTAGAGAGCTGAAATCGAGAATCGTCAAGCACAAATGTCTCTTCAATACTTTGAACGGCGCAAATTTCACACAAGACCGGGCGAGGATTCGTATGAAAATCAACAAACTAGAAGAAGAGATAGACGTTCACGTGATTCGTAACCATAACTTCTCTTACGATCTTCTCCTCGGCCTAGATGCAATAAGAA
>NW_016196867.1:1693-2553 GCF_001687245.7 Rhagoletis zephyria | reverse complement strand
GAAGAAAAAAAGAGTTCAAGAATGACATCAGAAGTGCGCATGCTGAAAAATGAAAAAACTAAGGCACCAGAAAAGAACTTCAATATCTTGAACACGGAATACACATCATTAAAGAACTTTGAAAAAAAAATTGAACATCTGAACCCAGAACAGAAGAAAGGAATGCTCGATCTAATCATGAGTCGTCAACATGTTTTCGCATCAGATAAATTCGATGTGGGACTTGTGAACGATCATCAAGCTCAAATTAAACTGACTGAAGACAGATACGTTGCGAAGAAACCTTACCGTTGCTCGATTCCTGACCAACATGAAATAGACTCTCAGATATCTCAACTCTTGAAGAAGGGCTTGGTTGAAGAATCTAACTCGGCATTCGCGTCGCCAGTCACTTTGGCCTACAAGAAAGAAGACGGCCGACGAACACGTCTCTGCATCGACTTCAGAGAGTTAAACAAACTCGTAGTCCCAGAGCCTCAACCATTCCCGAGAATAGAAGATATAGTTGTCAAAGCAGGGAACTGCAATTGGTATTCGACGCTTGATATAAACTCAGCCTTCTGGTCAATACCACTACAAGAAGGCGACAAGCAGAAAACTGCCTTTGTCACGCAGAATGGACACTTCCAATGGACATGTTTACCCTTCGGACTGAAGATCTCTCCGGCAATTTTTCAACGGATCTTGTCAAGCTTGATACGCAAAGCCAAGCTCAGTGAATTCTGCACAAACTACATCGATGATATACTCATCTTTTCAAAAACATTTGATGAACATCTGAAACATATTAGACTACTGATGGAAGCGCTGACAATTGCCGGCTTCAAGTTGAAACTATCGAAATGCCACTTCGCAAAGCA
>NW_016196867.1:0-1672 GCF_001687245.7 Rhagoletis zephyria | reverse complement strand
TCGCAAAGCAAACAGTCAAATATTTAGGACATATATTAGAAAAAAATGGTATCAGACCGACAAAAGACAACCTCAAAGCAATTCGGGATTTCCCGAGACCAGCTACGAAGAAAAATGTACGGCAACTACTCGGCAAGATCAATTTCTACTACAAGTACATAGAAAATGCGAGCCAACAACTTGAACCTCTTCACAATTTGCTGAGAAAAGATGTCGACTTCAAGTGGACCACCGAATGCGAAAATGCCTTCTCTAGTATAAAGAATTATTTATGTTCAAGCCCGATTCTGGGAATCTACGATCAAGATAAACCGGTATTCATTTTCACCGACGCCAGCGGAAATGGTCTGGGTGCAATTCTCAAACAACCACAAGAAGATGGCATTTTGCACCCAGTTGCATATTTCTCCAGACGATTAAAGCCAACCGAAGCAAAAAGGAAAGCGATTCATTTGGAATGCCTAGCCATCAAACAAGCAATCCTTTACTGGCAACACTGGCTGATAGGCCGAGAATTCACAGTCATCACGGACCACAAACCATTGGAAACACTCAAAGTCAAAGCTCGTACTGATGAAATTCTAGGAGACCTGGTCTACTATCTGTCGCAATATCACTTCAAAATTCAGTACGCCAGTGGTAAAACTAATATCGAAGCTGATNCAATATCACTTCAAAATTCAGTACGCCAGAGGTAAAACTAATATCGAAGCTGACTCACTCTCACGGAACCCAGTTCTCGAAAGTTTCGAGAATGAAGAAGACTCTTTGAAAGTCGTAAATCTAGTGACGATGAGCGAGATCCTGGAAGATCAGAACCAAAATAAGGTCCTAATGGCAAGCTCGAAACATGTGATTGAAGACGGTGGTATATGTTTCAAAAGCTTAAAAGGGAAGAAACGCATATTCATCTCAGAGAGCATGGGTGAACAACTCATCAAGAAAGTCCATGAGTATTATGGTCACATCGGGTCTCGTCACTTAACTAGGACCTTGCGACCAACATATTACTTCAAGAACATGGACAAGAAAGTGAGAGTTTTTTGCAATCAATGTGCAATTTGTGTAAAAAACAAAACGAGAACCTGCAGACGAATGGGAAAGCTGTCACGACTGGGTCCGGCCACCTATCCTTTTGAAATCCTATCCATCGACACAGTAGGCGGTTTCGCTGGAAACAGATCGCCAAAGAAATATATGCACATACTTGCAGACCATTTCTCTCGCAAAGCCTTCATTGACACAGCGAAAAATCAGACAACCAAAGAANCGAAAAAGTCAAGATAATTCTAGCAGATCAATATTCGGCACTAAACTCAAATGACTTGAAAAACTATTTGAGAATGAGGAAAATTCGGTTATATTTCACTTCAGTAAACACTCCGGAATCCAACGGACTAAATGAAAGGCTCAACCAAACTTTGGTCAATCGAATACGATGCAAGATCAACGAAACTCCAAAGAAAGCTTGGCCGAAAATAGCGGAAAAATGCACTGAGGATTATAACAAGACGATCCACACCGTCACCGGGTTCTCACCAGACTATCTGATGTTTGGAAAAACTTCTGAGATCGTCCCAGAAGTACTTCAAAAAAAAAAGAACTTAGAGAAAGACCGCGCAGAAGCATTGCAGAATTCAACGGAACACTTCTTGGCAAACAAGAAACGAGT
>NW_016196866.1:0-2873 GCF_001687245.7 Rhagoletis zephyria | reverse complement strand
TTTGAGTTTCAATACGGTTTCCCCTTAGCTCTGATGCAAAATTACTCATGAGGCGTCGCGAAGCACGCCGGGTATTTGCTAGTATATACATATATACACAGAAACAGATAACGATGACGAAGTAAAGCAGTGACGAGAATGCTAGTTTTGATTTAAACCGGCAAGGCTGCCTTGAGGCAGCTATTATATTTTCACTTCTGATATAAGATCGTTTACTTTTTCACAATCACTGAGTATATATAAAGAAAATATACACTTTTACGCACTCACTGTTAAATTTTCGATTAAATTAAACAAATATAAGTGTAGTTATTTTTCACTTGAAATTCACTGCAGAAAATTCGCGACGCTAACTCAATGAAATCTCGCGCTAAACTGAAGATAGAAGCAAAACGCAAATGCAAAAGACAGAAAAAGTAAACCCAAAATATCAATGGAAGGACGAGGAAAAAATATGAAAGGGCATGGCTTTCGTATGTACAACAACTTTTTTTTTTGTAGGGTTGCCACCTTTTTAAAAATTATTTTATGCTAACATTGCATAAAGCCAAAAAGACATTTTTTGACCACGCCAATCTCTAACGTGCGGCCGCTGTGGTGTAGTGGTTGGCAGTGCACGCTACCAGGATCTGGGTTCAAGCCCGGTTCAACCCAACACTAACATATGTGAGCCATTCTTTTTTAAGTCGGACGGATTTCGTAAAAAACAATTGTCATGTCTTCGATTCGCTAAAAATTTTTTTTGTGGGTTCTATACATGAAATAAGCTAACACGTGTTCGAGGAGATTTTTTTTCTTTTCTTCGGAGATGTGATCTGTCANAAATTGTTTCGTGATTATGACTAATCATATACTTCTTCAAATCCTTATATCTCGGGTTCTGCTTATCGAAGAGACTTCATCTTAACGTCGCACAGTGGTCGGAGAAGCTATGTTTTACGCGAAAAATTAGAAGGGCTGTTACGATTATAATAAAAATACATCATCGTAGTATTTTTGTTATGTTTAATCTGAATATGCCATACAATTTTTGCTTTGACAGTTGACAGCTGTCAAATTAACTGCTAATTTCTCTAAAAATAAACAAATATTTTTGAAAATACCACTTATTAGGTTTTTAGGCATGCTAGTCACGAATTTTATATCAACTTAAAAGTTTGAGAGTCGACAGATGTCAAACGGACTGCCGATTTTTATTAAAATCAGAGAATCTAGAGACTCTTTTTAAAAACGTTACTGATAAGGTTTTTAAACATGCTGATCACGAATTTTACGTCAAATTAAAGCTTTAAGAGTTAATAGCTGTCGAATGGGCTGTCAATTTTGATTATCTAAGTTCTACGTTCCGTTAAGTTGAAATAAGTTGCCATAATCGGGCTTTTAGACTTAATACAAGCTAGGGATGAGTATCGCCAATGAAAACTCGGTATATCGGTATCGCGATATTCTAAATTCACAATATCCGATACCGATATATCTACTAAAATAATATCGATATATCTAATATCGGAAATATCGAAAACGAAATGGTTAATAAATATAGATATATATTTTTTTCGCACCACGTATATTGGTATTTAAAAGGCGTGTAAGCATAAATTCAAATAACGAAGTTAAGATGNTAAAAATAAGGAGGGTTTCCCAAGAAGTAAACGTACTAGGTTTTAAGGCTCACTGATCTCGAGATCTATATTACATTCAAATTTTTCAGTTGAATTCTGTCAAATCAACTGTAATTTTTAGTTGAGTAACACAATATATTTGTTAAGCAAAATTACTGATTTATTGTATTTGATCGTACATATTTAAAATGAATTTATGATCAAACTATGAATTAATAACAATAATTATAATTGGGCCGCCTGTTATATGTTCAGCCCAAGCAATTTTTAAAGATTTTTTTTTATACCAAATTGGTGATTTCTAAAACTAAGGTTTTCTCATTTTTAAATAAAGTTAATCAGGTTTGAATTTTTGTAAATGAGAAATTAAAAAAAAAACTATATATAAAACTTTGGGGGCCTAGTTGAAATTTCTAGGCGGAACACATAGCAGATGGCCCCAACTATTACCAGTTCACGTATGTACAATCGTCTACACCCTGTATTAACTAATATTACAGACAACAAATTAAAATTTAAATGACGAAATATTTTTTCGCTCTTCTCTGCCACTTTCAACAAAAACTGATGCGTTTTGACTTGGTTCACGCGAAAGACTGATAACTTCTTCGAAAATGGAATGTGGGTCGTCTCATACTGGATATAACAGGATCAGTAGTGCGATTCACTATCTTTAAGCGATGCGATTGTCGGATTATTACTTTCCGATTTTTGATGTTTGCAGTAACGATTTTGCGATTCCCTAACTTATCCTTAATGACACTAAAGAGCTGACTTTCACTTTTTAACTAAATTGATAGTACGTGGCACCTCTGTGAAATGAAATGTCAAATTATACGACGAGCACAAAGAGGAATACGAAAAAAACAATTACATTTGACTTCGCCGCCCGCCAATTTAAATTGTCTGTCCGACAAAATTTAAGGTTTTTGAAAGATGTAAGTATTATAAAAGAGAATATACACATTTTAAACTATGATTTATGCATAAATATGTTTACTATCGATTTAGAATGAGTTCAACAAGCAGCAAAGAGGAGCCGCGCTTCAGGCGAGCAAATTGAAAGGCTGCTGGACTACTTGTCGGAGTGCCCGGGACGAGCTGCGGGCAAATTCCAAAAGATGCACGGTAAGTCTGAGAGCGACAGGAAGTGGAGTGAGCTGGAGGTAAGTCTAAATACCATCGGCGGAGCTGTGAAGACAGTCGAACAATGGCAAACAGTAAGTATATGTTTTGGAATTATTTGACGAG
>NW_016196865.1:0-2873 GCF_001687245.7 Rhagoletis zephyria | reverse complement strand
CGAGTGAATGCAGACTATGTTGATTCAATCATTTTACAGCTCTGATACACATGTACATATGTATACATACCTCAGTTCATATAAACATTCCAACATACATTTAATAGCAGCAGGTGCAGCTAAATTTTGTATATTTTTGTTTTCTAAATATTTTCAATTTCTGTATAAACAAGGTTAGATATAAATTTCGAATCTTTGTTGTTTTTATATAGCCACAAAGTGCTGGCTCCTAACTTAGATCATTTATAGCTCCTAAAATATTCATATAAGAGTCACACATTTTTTGTTTTTGAAGCTCATATTTCTTACCCACCTAGGACTCCTTTCAGACTCATATATTCTGAACGCTCAGAATATGTTTGTCAGAATATGTTTTATAAACCAATAATAATAATCTAAACTATAATAAAACTGTAGATTGTTTGTCTGTTTGAACTCACTAATCTCCGGAACTACTCAATGGATTTTTATGGGGCTTTAACTGGTATATACAGAGTGACGTCGGACATAACCTAGGGTATAAAAAAATCAGATCTGACAAGGGGGCGTGGCACCTCACAAAGGCGTGACATTTTTAATCAGGTATAACTTCCAAAGCGTAAGTCACATGACTTTGAAATTTGGTGTGTTAACATACATATCTATGGTAGATGCTTATTGTAAAGTGGATATACTTTTGTAAAAAGGGCGTGGCTCATCGTATCGGAATCATACGTCACATGAATTTGAAATTTGGCATGAAGAAATATCCATGGTAGCCCCTTATGGCATATATGAATGAGTGTGTACAAGGGCCGTGGCACATCCCATAGTCGTGAAATTTTTAATCAGCAATAACTTTGGAACCGTAAGTTATATGACTTTGAAATTTGGTGTTGTGGAATGTTTAAAGTAAAGTATCCATATCTATCTATACTATATTTAAACTGTAGATTGTTTGTCTGTTTGAACTTACTAATCTCCGAAACTATTGAATGGATTTTCATGGGGCTTTTACTGGATATTCATGGGGCTTTAACTGGTATAANGCTAAATTTTGTATATTTTTGTTTTCTAAATATTTTCAATTTCTGTATAAACAAGGTTAGATATAAATTTCGAATCTTTGTTGTTTTTATATAGCCACAAAGTGCTGGCTCCTAACTTAGATCATTTATAGCTCCTAAAATATTCATATAAGAGTCACACATTTTTTGTTTTTGAAGCTCATATTTCTTACCCACCTAGGACTCCTTTCAGACTCATATATTCTGAACGCTCAGAATATGTTTGTCAGAATATGTTTTATAAACCAATAATAATAATCTAAACTATAATAAAACTGTAGATTGTTTGTCTGTTTGAACTCACTAATCTCCGGAACTACTCAATGGATTTTTATGGGGCTTTAACTGGTATATACAGAGTGACGTCGGACATAACCTAGGGTATAAAAAAATCAGATCTGACAAGGGGGCGTGGCACCTCACAAAGGCGTGACATTTTTAATCAGGTATAACTTCCAAAGCGTAAGTCACATGACTTTGAAATTTGGTGTGTTAACATACATATCTATGGTAGATGCTTATTGTAAAGTGGATATACTTTTGTAAAAAGGGCGTGGCTCATCGTATCGGAATCATACGTCACATGAATTTGAAATTTGGCATGAAGAAATATCCATGGTAGCCCCTTATGGCATATATGAATGAGTGTGTACAAGGGCCGTGGCACATCCCATAGTCGTGAAATTTTTAATCAGCAATAACTTTGGAACCGTAAGTTATATGACTTTGAAATTTGGTGTTGTGGAATGTTTAAAGTAAAGTATCCATATCTATCTATACTATATTTAAACTGTAGATTGTTTGTCTGTTTGAACTTACTAATCTCCGAAACTATTGAATGGATTTTCATGGGGCTTTTACTGGATATTCATGGGGCTTTAACTGGTATAAAAAAAAAACTGTAGATTGTTTGTCTGTTTGAACTCACTAATCTCCGGAACTACTGAATGGATTTTCAAAGGTCTTTAACTGGTATATAGACTGTGAAATTTATGGCACATCCTATAGGAGTGAAATTTTTAATCAGCCATAACTTCGGAATTACACGTCATTTGAATTCGAGATTCTGCTCTGCATCGTACAATATACTTTTGCAAAAAATGGGGCCGGCAGACCTGCATTAACGGGTATTAACTTTATGATACCTTCTGCAAAAAAATTACCCAAAACATAGATGGAACTGAAATCACGATATTTAGATGCCCCTCTACAAGTTTACATTTTAGATGACGTAATATTGCCCCATTCTTTAAGAATGCATACAAACAAGCGCAAAATTGTTTAAGCTCCACAAATATCCTAGGCAGATCAACGGGTCATCGGTATATCAAGTAGAAGTGTGCTGAATTAGAGAGAACACGGTAGGAATATCAATGACCCAGTTTGAACGGGAAAACTCTTTCATCCTGTGGAACAGCAGGATAATAGAAGAAGATTACGCACTGTCGGCAAACCTTGCAATACTTGCAGATATCTCACAGGTGGAAATAAGAGCTCATAGCATCGAAGGAGATTAGGACTTAACCCAAATGTTATCTCAGCGCTATTATTATTGGTCTGCTCTTCAGTCCTTTCAACCTAAACCAATAGTTTTTACATTACAAACCGTTTTTGCATAGCAACACTATTTTTGTATAGGTCAAAGCAAAAGTTCTTATAAGGCGTCGCGAAGAGAGCCAGGCATTTGCTAGTTAATTTTATATTTTTCTGATTTTTATACCCGAGCGCTCTGCACCTACCTTTCTACGACCATGCCTAACTTTTCACTATCACACTTTACTTTGCTTACTAAGTAGTGTTTGCCACAATATGAATGGCAAAGTACAG
>NW_016196863.1:0-2873 GCF_001687245.7 Rhagoletis zephyria | reverse complement strand
CGTATGCCACCTGTTTTGCTCTCCTTTTCAGTTCGGCCCTTCAATACGTTGCGAAAAGCGATCGATCGTCGTTTAAACGTACGTATTTACACCGGCGCGAGTGACAAAAAAATTACATGAAGGTAAATACACAAAAAAAAAAAACAATAAAAAAGAATTTCACAGACGTGTAGAAATTGAATATTAATATTTTTGCAAAATATGTATTAATCAATGTTGCTAATTTAACAAAAGTTGGTAAAATGCGAATGTGGCACATAAAAGTAAGACAGCAGAATGTGAACATGCAACAAAACTATCAACCAACACAGTTTACTCGCGGTAATACGAGGCAAACAAAAAGGCAAGTGGCAGAACCTATGGAAATTGATAATGTTTTAGTTGAAAACTTTGTAGAAGAAGGTCAAAGAAAAAGGAGAATCCCAATAATCGAAGTGAACATTGGAGGAATACCAGTGAAACGTTTAGTGGACTCAGGCGCAGAGGCATCTATTATAAATAGAGGAATTTTCCCAAGGGAACTAGAAAGCAAATTAGAAGTTCCGGGAATAATAATAACCGGAAAGAAGGAAATCGCGGATACATATATCTTGACGTGGTTACCAAGAGAATTTAAGGATAAAAGCAAAACAATCGTAACTTTCTTAGTTATGGACGCGTTTGAGGATAAACCTCATAATGGAATATTGGGAAACGATGTTCTAATTCCATTACAAATGGAATTATCCTACAAAACGAACATAATGAAAGTGAATGGACAGGAAATACGTTTTAGAAATTTAGAAAGCCACAAAGAAAATGAACATTTTCCTAAAAGAAAATAAAACACAGGTCTATATAAAAATAGAGAAGGAAAGGATTTTATAAGCGTGTATGATCTTGATAGTGACAGGGAATATGTCAACGAGGATACCAAAGAAGAAGAGGAGTTTAAACTAAATATGAAAGATTTGTTTAACGAAGACTATATAAAAGATTATTACGTACAGGAATCTAAAGAATATATCAATGATATAATGGAAACGGAGGAAATACAAACAGAAAATGTAAGTAACAATGAAATTTTTAAAAAATTGCAAAACAATGCAATGAATCTTGAAGAAAAAAAAGAATTGCAAAAAATTATAAAAAAACAATAGAGAATTTTTTTTTAAAGAGGGGGATAATTTAACAAGCGTAGATGAGGTAATGCACACTATTGACACAGTCACTAATAAACCTATTTACACTAAACTTTACAGGTACCCCGAGGTTCACAAGGCAGAAATAAAGAAACAAATCGATGAAATTGAAAACAATGGAATCATAAAGAAGAGCTTTTCACCATATAATGCACCCTTATGGATAGTTCCAAAGAAAATGGACAATTCAGGAGTTCAGAAATGGAGAATAGTCATTGACTATAGGAAATTANATCGATGAAATTGAAAACAATGGAATCATAAAGAAGAGCTTTTCACCATATAGTGCACCCTTATGGATAGTTCCAAAGAAAATGGACAGTTCAGGAGTTCAGAAATGGAGAATAGCCATTGACTATAGGAAATTAAATGAGGTAACTACTGAAGATAAATTTCCTATTCCAAATATAGACAGTATATTTGACAAACTGGGAAAGGCACAATACTTCTCAACACTAGATTTGGCAAAAGGATTTCATCAAATCTTAGTGGATCCCAAGGACAGGCATAAAACCGCTTTTTCAACTGAGTATGGACATTACGAATACGTAAGAATGCCATTTGGACTAAAGAATGCACCAGCAACATTTCAACGGATGATGAATCATGTTTTACAACCATTCATCATTAAAATTTGTGTTGTATATTTAGACGATATACTTATTTTTAGCACGAGTTTACAGGAACATGTAAATTCAATGAATCTAATTTTCAAAAGATTAAAAGAATTTAATTTAAAAATTCAAATTGACAAATGTTCTTTTTTTAAAAAAGAAACAGATTTCTTAGGACATATTATCACAAACCAAGGATTAAAGCCAAATCTAAAAAAGATTGAGGCAATTCAAAAAATTAAATTACCAACTACAGTGAAGGAAATTAAATCATTTTTAGGCATAACTGGATACTATAGAAAATTTATCAAAGATTACAGTAAAATTCCGTATCCAATAGTGAAATACCTAAAGAAAGACAAGAAAATAGATAGAAATGATGTAAAATATATCAATGCATTCGAGAAATTAAAACAACTTCTCATAGATTATCCAATTTTAAAATATCCAGATTTTGAGAAACCGTTTGTCTTAACAACAGACGCAAGTACATTCGCAATTGGTGCTGCACTTTCTCAAGACGGACATCCTATTTGTTATGCAAGCCGAACGCTTTGCGACAGTGAAAAGAACTATTCAACAATAGAAAAGGAATTATTAGCCATAGTTTGGGCATGCAAATATTTTAGACCATATTTGTATGGAAAACGTTTTAAATTACAAACTGATCATAAACCTTTAATTTGGTTAAATAATTTAAAAGAAGAAAACAGTAAATTTACAAGATGGAAATTGGCACTTAATGAGTATTCATTTAATATCGAATATATTAAAGGAAAAGAAAATAANGCATTTAATATTGAATATATTAAAGGAAAAGAAAATAACGTAGCGGACTTTTTGAGTAGATTACAAGTAAACGCATTGGAAGATATGGACATAGACGAAACACAAGACGATGTACAGTCTACATGTGCAACTATACATAGTGCAATAGAGGATACAAATGATCACATTTGGATCACAGAGAAACCAATTAATGTGTTTAAAAATCAAATTATTATCACTGAAGATAAAGTGAATGGTGAGGATATTCACGAAACAACCATTTTTAAAAACAAACGAATTTTCATTTATG
>NW_016196862.1:0-2873 GCF_001687245.7 Rhagoletis zephyria | reverse complement strand
ATTTGCGAACTAAAATTGCCCTGCTGTGTTATGAAAATTTGAGAAACGTATAAAACTACTTCCATACATAAATACATTTTTCTAATATTGTTAAACAGTTTTCGCTAAAGTAAAATTGCACACTTAAAAATTAATTTTTGAAACTTAGCATTCTTGACCGAGGAAATACTCGCACATTTCACCGTTTGTAGAACTGCTATTATTTGTGGATGAGACACTGGAATGAGTGATTTTCAATGGGGTTTTTTTGCAGGGACCGAACATAACAGTTATTGATGAAAACTGTCATTGAAAAATTCACTATTAAGGATATGTTCTACAAATAAGTGATACCTACCAATTCGGTTTCTTTTTCAACGAGGATCAAATTTGAAAATAAGTTTTTATTTGTAATTTTTATGCAAAATAAAAAAAAGTAGCAATTATTTTTGATTTTTATTTTATGAATCCAAAATAACAATTATTTTTGGTTTTTATCTAACTAGCCTGCAAATAACTGTTATGTTTGATTTTTATATTATATGTCTTAGAAAACAGATATAAAATCAGTCAGTGACTTTTACTTTTTGAGTCATACGTATAAAATTCATTCTAGTTTTTCGCAGTTAAGAAGGTGTTAGAGAACAAAATTGTACAACAACTTATACAAATGACTTTTATAAGTATGATTTAAAAAATAAAAATCGGTGAATGATTTATATATGATGACTTTTAAAAGTAAAAGTCATTGACTGATTTTTATTTACGACTTTCGTAAATAAAAGTTTTCAATAAGTGTTATCTAGGCCATTTAATTTAAACATCAAAAATAATTGTTATTTTGGATTTATAAATGAAAAATCAGAAATAACTGTTATTTAAGGAGCAATGAAATAAAAGTAATAAAATAACTGTTAAAGAGCGATTTTTTTAATAAAAGTTGTAACTGTTGCGGTCCCTGGTTATTTGTTCTAGTACTTAGTACTAATATATAGTTTTGTAAAATAATTTTATCCTGTTAACTCCCATTTTTAACTAATGGGCCGTATGAATTAAAACTAAGCAATTAGTTTTTCTTAAAATTTGATACCTTTTACTTAAATTTTGTTTGAAAAAATCGAGTAAAAGTTTAGAAATTTTAAGAAAAAGCAATTGTTTATTTTTATTCATAGGGCCCGATTTCTTCAAAAAGACTCATAATGGAGTAGGAGTTAAATGGTAAAGATCAAAGTAGATACAATTGTGCTTTGTTGTGGGTATTTTCAAATTTGGAAGTGCTCGTACATTTGGTCTTTGACGGCATAGCCCAATCAATTTGACAAGAATGTTACTCTCTTTTGCGAATTTCCTTTTGACTTCAGCGGCTTGGTCAGCACAATCGAATGCACCTAAAGATATACATATATATTTACATATTTTCTTTAACAGGAAATGATTAGAAGTTCGTAAAGCTTGATTTTAGTTCGTCGCGAAAGCCTCAACTTTTCTGCGGCTTACAGAGCTATAACCTTAACACCTTACGACCTATTGGCAGAAATAAGAATATCATACGTTCCCAATAAGCGGAGGGGTTTTATTTGTTGACGGACTGAGAGAGGGCATTGTTGTTAAGGCCAACATTGTCAATTTCCTCAGAGAATTCCAGAATCATCGAGAATGTGTTCTCACAAATATAGTTCTGAAGCGTCGTCAAGGGGACTACAGTGTGTGGAGGCAAGCTGGTGAAATTAACAATCAAATTAAGACAGGGATTGAGATTCGAAAATAAGTCGCATGGTCCAAAACATTGTTTCGTCTCAAGAGGATCGAAAAGCTCCTTCTCAATTTACAAAAAAAAAACCCTATGCCATTCTGTAACTGTGTCAGTTTAATGGGTGGGTTTAGTGGGTGATACATATTTTGACGTAATTTTCGTGCTGTCAAAAGGTCGTGACGAGCTGGTTACAAATAAAAAAGTGTTTTAATTTTTAGGGTATGTACCTTTGTCTATTTTAAATAAATTGTTTCCTCAAATTATGTATATTTTGTAAACATAAATTTCCATCCCCGATTTAAACTCACTCTCACACTCAAATTTGGGTGACCCCAGGTGAAATTTTGAGCTGCAATTTTTTATCACCCTTTAACCCTCCAACTGCCATTTTTAATGAACTTATGTGGAGCCTTTTCAAAGTAAGGGTCAAAACCAAACCAAACCTATACAATTTTTTAGCAATGCAAGCAACTGACAACCCGTTTCATAGATTTTTTTTTTTGATTTCTTTTAAGTTACCCTTAACGACTTTACTTTGATACGCGCCTGATAATATTTTACACACCTAATGCTTACAGATAAGAATTCCCTGAATTTTTTAGTTCACAGGTAGCAAGTCAAGACTCGTTCTTTAATTTTGAGTTTATCAAAGGGTATTCGCCTTGCTTTTATCTGCAGAAGTTACACATCGACATATTGAATGCAGGGCAAACGCTGATTGAGAGCTCTATGCATCTACGATGTCTTGGTAATTAGAGGCAACCCAGCCTGTGAAGTTCCTCCTAGCAGTCGCTAAATGTGTTCCGTATACGGCTACATTCTTATAAATTTTATTTATTTTGGTGGTCCAAAAATTTACAGGAAAATAAACTTTTTGGTTTATTCACGTCCGTTTAAGTAAACACCGATTTCTTCGGGTGAAACAAATTTACGTACATATGTACAAAGACAAAGACATGCATATAAACATCGTACGTACTTACTGACATATGTATGTACATATATGTATACATACATAGGTGTATTTATTTGTAAATAAATTCAACAGTTCGGGGGAAAATCTTACTTTTGCAAAAGGGGTTCATACATCTATTCCCTCATTGCGCTCATCTCGTGTATTTTCCTTTTCCACTTATTCTGC
>NW_016196860.1:0-2874 GCF_001687245.7 Rhagoletis zephyria | reverse complement strand
AAATTAAGTAACGGTATAACATTTTGCGCCTCCAACGCCATCTTTTCAACACCAGGCACATATTTTTTGGGTCATTTTACTATTTTACATACCGGTTTGTAGCACAGGAGCTGCAAACAGGAGATAACGAAGCAAGTCACCACCCTAAGGATGCGCGATACCGATACGATATTCAAGATATCAATATTGTTGTTCATCACAGCGGTTAATTTATATCGCAACACCTGATCGGAAACTTTTCTCTACGTTATCTAGGCTTCTGAATTGAGAATAAAATTGACTACATAGTTGGAAAATGTGTTCGTTCTCGCAGAACAGCTTTTGGCATAGTAACCATGAAGAACAAAAAAATCATAAAAATATCAAAATTTCTTTAAACAGTTTGCAATTCTCAAGAAATAGGAGGGGTAAATCAAAGTTGCTGAACTCTGGGTACTATTTTTTCAAACTGATTAAAGTGCATCTTATCCAAAGTAACTTCGTTATTGGAATTTATGCTTGTTTGCCTTTTTATTACATATATGTATACGTTGTGCGCAAAAAATATATATCTTTATTAACCATTTCGGTTTCGATATTTCCGATATTCAATATATCGATATTATTTTGGTAGATATAATGGTATCGGATATTGCGAATTTAGAACATCGCGATACCGATATACCTAATCTTCATTGGCGATACGCATCCGTATCCGCATATTTTGCTGATCGGTGATTTCTTCTAGCGCCGATAAAAGTGGCACGGAACAAGATGTTTGTCAATTGCTTTAAATGCCTCCATGGCAGTCTTCTTACCAGGTTTTGACCGTACTATATTTGAACTAAGGATATAGTTCCCAATACTAATAGTTTTAAATAGATTAAAGTGAATATAATACTTTTGTTGGTCCAGTCTAATTATAATTAAAAAAAAACATACATATTTACGACTACCTAAAGCCCTTGAATATGTTTTCTTAAATCCAAAAAATAAGCAGATTTTTTGTTTAGTTTTATAAAAGGCCACATTCAAAAACGAACTATAAAAATATATTTACTTCCTCCTCATTAAAATTAAATACAACCGAAACTCCTCCGATGCCTACAAGTGAAGATATATGTGCATCCAAATGTATGCTTGGTTTTTTGAATGAAAAAATTTACCTATACAAGTGAAGCGGTGTGTAGGTATTTATATGTAAGTGAAAGCATTTAAATTAATGGACTTCGCACTTGTACCGCATAATTTCTAATGTTTATGCATGTATTTGTGCATATCGACACATTTTTTGGTGTGTAGGTACAGCACAAAGTTGGCATTATTAGCTTTGCCAAGCGTCATCTTTGAGCCGAGGTTCCGGGGTGCCATACGCAATTTGGTATACGCCGACCAGCCAGGTGGGGCGACACGCCGTCAAGAAATGAAACAACCACGTGATATAAAGGTAAATTTTAAACAAATGTAATTGCAAAATAATGCAAGGAAAAATTATTCCCCTTTCGTTTATGAAACTTTAGCCTAAGCGAAAAATATATGTAATTTATTCGTTATTTTCAAGTTTACGTGCTGCATAATTTTTTATGAAGGTTTTGAGAAATTTGCCCTTACAAGGTTAAATTGGTTAAAGCCACAGTATACAGTAAACCAACCATTGACAATACTCGGAAGCAATTTTGTCCAGGCCTTGCCTTGATTAGGTTTTTACAGAACAGATCAAAGCACATCTAAAAATCACTACGAATAGAGTTTTCCCAGTGCTCCTTCCCGAGAAGTGAGTAGGCAACGTGTTAAGCAAATAAACCGACATGAAAGTGAGCTTGTTTGAACGATTGTTAAAAATCACAGCCCAAACAATTTTTGTTGCCGGAAATAAATAAGAAAACATCCCGCCCTCGGAAACAAATTAATTGCCATCGTATCGATTTCCTATTACCAGTCGCTTTAAAACGTCCGCCGAAGGCTAGTCGCCTGGGCGAGTCGTCTTCTTACTACCAGAATGAGTCGTCTATTAGACGATTTTGGATAATATTGTTGACGCGAAATTTATAAGTTTGGGAGTTTTTGATAACTTATTTATTTCAAAGTTAACATAAAAGAAATGATGTTGCCGATTTGTCACCACAGCAATAAAGCGGTGAGTCGCCAATTTGTTGCCATTGACGATTGTTGACTATTTCTCATGTTTTGCATGGTGGGTAGATTCAAATAAAATTTGAAACACACATTTACATTTTGAGGCTGTATCTGAGTGCGCTCAAATGTTTGATATTATTTGTTAGCTTTCAGGAAGGCTCGTTAGACCCAACATACAATTTTGAATTTTTGTTATTGGTTTTTCTTAATTACGAAAAAGCATCTGTGAAGTGTTACAAATAAATAACACATAAAAAATACGCCCTTCTGTTAGCTGTGCTCCCGAAAGCGAAAACGCAATACTTTGCAATTGGGCACATTTTGTATAAAAAAAAAATAATTAAGGAAACCATGCAGATCGTAAGGCCCTCTACATTCCAGAGAAGGTCTTCTGAAATTGCTTTTTACTCCTACTTTTTCTACTGAGTATGCTTATTTGGGATTTAAAACATACATATACATACATATCGTCACCTGAAATGCAAAGAGACCTAAAAAACATCGTCACTGAAATAAAAAAAGTCGTAACTAATAAAAAATTCAAAATTCAGTTTTTGATTTATATGATGGATTTCATCGAATTACAAGTCCCACATCATTTTATGACAATAATAAAATATTTTATGTAACGACTTTTTCCATTTCCATGCATCACAAATAAAAATGTAAATACCAGGTACTTTTGAAAGTAATGATTAATAAAAACAAGAAAGAAAGTCTAAGTTCGGGCGGAGCCGAACAATAAATACCCGGCGCAAG
>NW_016196859.1:0-2874 GCF_001687245.7 Rhagoletis zephyria | reverse complement strand
TCGGCGATGAGCGCGGGGATGCGGGGAGAAGCAAAAAATTCTGAGATTGACTGCTGCTGTTGGGAATTATGCGCACGTGATTCGATTTTGGTGTGGCGCTCGCTCGCTCGTTCAAGTGGGCACAGGTTGATTGCTTGTAATTTGAGGAAATTGCTTCGTCGATTTTTCAGCTAAAGTGGCCAGCTTTAAGTTAAAAGCTTAAGCGTAATTTATACTCAGTCGACATACATATGTATGTATGTATGTATGTATGAGTTTGAGCCCATGTGCATTTAAGCAAAGTCTCGGCGGTGGTGGAATTCACTTCGGTTTTCAGGGATATAGTTACACATGTTTCCAGGCATTAAAATAAAGTTGTGAATCACAAGTTTAATAATTAAATCAATAAGGGTCAGAAGAATTGGTTAATCTAAGAAAAGATCGATGGACTACTTGCAGTCTAGGATCAAATTGATGCGTGAAGTACGTATCGCCATTCGCATGAATTGTAAGTATATTGTCCGTTTAGGAATCAAGAAAAGGGACTTAGACTAAGGGTTGCAACTCTACTTCAAAGCGCGAATGTGGGAGTTTCAACCCCCTTTCTTTGAAGCTTAGTACCGAACGGTTTTCTCTAGTCACTATCGCAGACTGGAATGCGCTACGCGGATGACATAGTCTTAGCAAATAGAGGAAAGTTCGTGAATACACTCTGCGATGTAATTCAAAGAGGCCTATTCCAAACAAAAGTTAAGTGCACCAAGATGGGGATCAATATCAATCACAACCCACCAAAACCACAATCATTCCGTTCACCAGAAGGGGGTTGCTTCGGGCATGCGAAATTTAAATTCGTGGCGATGCAGCCCGATAATCCTATGGATGGGGGCTACCCTAGGCAAAGTGAAGCAGTCACGGAAGCAAGGCACTCGTGGGCGTCTTAAGAGTTGGAGATAATTCTAGACCTGCAATCTAAACATTTAACCAGACAGAATGTAACAAACCATTTCGCTAGAGTGGCTTCCGGCAGAGGAAAAGTCATTCCATTCGGGAATATAGCGATATTAGGTTTCCGGCTCCCGCAACCCTTATACCAAAATGATGATGTA
Source organism: Rhagoletis zephyria (assembly GCF_001687245.7). Lineage (NCBI taxonomy): Eukaryota > Metazoa > Arthropoda > Insecta > Diptera > Tephritidae > Rhagoletis > Rhagoletis zephyria. Next base: position 1,786 of record NW_016196859.1, on the reverse strand, counting down.
CCACGGACAATACTTAGTTTTTGAGAAGAGATTCAATGTAGGATTGCGTAACAAAAACGGTTTTGACATCAAAAATCTATGGTAACAGTATCATAGCGCTATTGATTTCGTTTAAGGCCTCGCAAAATTACATCAATTAATAATTTGACGTCCGAACCAAGACAGGTCCTGTCATGAAGAAATTATGGTAAATACTTTTACCTCTCACATTCACTCCGCATAAAGAATCCTTCTTAGTAGGTAAGATAAATATAATCTGCGAGTCTAATCCTACTACCTCATCAAATTTACCGTCAACATGAAGAAATTATCTCAGATTCAAGCACCTGAAATTCTTGAGACTCATTCCGTAATTGTCTGCTACAGAGTTCTATGAAAATTTTATTCATTTTCATATATAACGTGGTCTTGCAACACAACTCAGCTCGTTTTCCCGTAATTTGGGAAACGTTCTATAACTTGGAGCAACCTTCACCGCCACTCTAGTCCCAAGTAGCGCATCTGTAAGGACTTGGCGTGATATCCAATCGGAAAATGGCCACTCAAGGCTCTCGCCAGCATCTAAAGATTGCCTTGTTCAGCTTTAGTAGCTAATTAGTCCTAATCCGGTCTTCCCGTGGCCAGTAGAACTTAGCTACCTATTATTCCCAAAACGTCAACCTTTCCAGGCAACAGACCAAAGTGACTAATAGAGCATTTACAAAATTTTCAAGAGTGCCTTGTCGTCACAGTTCATTGGCCCCTGCAGTCTTCTCAATATTCAGGAATCAATATGAGCTTGATAGCGAAATGTTCGGATGCGTTCACAAGGGATATCAGGCATCGAAGGACTAAGAGCCTTAACTGCTGCCTGCTTGTCTGCAGTTACCTATACATGGAAAAGGCCGCATAGATTTGAGAGCCTTAATTTGAGGTTTTTCCGCACAGAAGCCACCTCCAGCTAACATTCAATCCACCGTTGATCCATCCGTGATAAATTAACTGAGCCCTAATTCCTAAGATTACGCACCGTCCAATCATCCTCTGAAAGAATGCAGTAGAACCCCGTAGTTAGAACAAGGAAGGAAAGACCTGAGAAACATAAAACAAATTATGGGAGGGCTTCACCCACTAACAATCCAAGTACATCAACGCACTATTACCACATTTTCATTATCAATAGCTTGTCTAACAGGCGAGACGAAAAGAAGATATGAATCGAAAACGATCTTGAGACTACTAGACACAGACGGACTTTATTTTCTTGCAGATGTACGACTTCTCGTATATATATATTTGTACGGCATCTATCAGCGCATTTTTTTAACTTTCGCTACGGATTTACGAGTTAATGAGCAATTTGCCCATTTAGTTTTTATTTTCGTTTAGCAACACTAACTTTGTGCTTGATAAAAACTTTTATGAGACAAAAGACGAATTACTAGAAACCGTCGACCGCTGAGCGCTTAATAGGCTAAAAATGCGCTCAGACCCATCGCGACGTGAGAGACGTGCGACAAACGTGTACCGTTAAGGAGATTCAGTTAACGCATACGATATGCAAAGCAGGCCTTCGAGGCCACTATGAACAGTTTATGGTTAGAGTTATATGACCACTGGCAGCCAGCAACAGAAGGGGTCTCGCGAGTGGAAGACTCGCATTCCCTTGCTGATTTCCTGCGCTGGTGGCGCTTAAAATCAAGTTAGATTCAAACCAAATACTATTTACATATTGGTCTTGTTGTTGTTGTTGGCAAGCTATTGCCATAAACGTGAGATCCGATCGTTCGCTTGTTGGTTGTGGTGG
>NW_016196858.1:0-2874 GCF_001687245.7 Rhagoletis zephyria | reverse complement strand
TAAAATTATTGACGATAACTTAAATTTTAGCACAATCTTCGATATTTGCAGTACACGAATATAATAATAAATACCGAAGAACAAGAACAAGAACTAGAGCTGCCAAACGAATTACTAATATGTGACTGGGTAATTCACGAATTACTCAGCGAATTACTTAGAGAGCGATTACGAATCGTTGAAACATCGCATTAGTCTATACTTAATTTTCTTAACTTAATTTAACTTAATATCTTGGCCAACCTGTTATATGAGAAATTGGGTTGGCGGTTAGTTAAAACTTAACTTACCGTAAGAAACTTAAGAACCTGTAGGTTTTAGATTCTTAATTTACTGCCTTACGGAAATTGAGAGCGGTGAGACAATCAGGGTTGCCAGATTTCCGTTTTTGCATTTCTCAAAAATAAGTGAATGCAAACATATTTGTTTTGCATGTATTTTTTTTATGTGGCATTTTAGGCGGCAAAGTGTCAAACAGCTGAAATAGAAAATACAAAAACAAAATATTTCCGTTTCTGGCTAAGATGACATGTTGAGTAATCATTGATGATTTCTTACGGTAAGTTAGTCGCTACTATCGATAGTTTTCCACCTCTAGTAACAACTGAAGTCTTTTTAACCGACTTCCAAAAAGCAGGAGGTTATCAGTTCGTCGGGATGTTTTTTTTTTTGTATGTTACCGCATAACTTTGGACCACGTTCACCGATTTCTATAATTCTTTTCTAAAAGTATTTATTTATTAATTTAGTTTAAATGCGATCATTGGATCATGAAGAGATTGACGATAATCTTAAATTTTTATATGAGAATTGAAGTTGGTTTTGTTTTTTGCTTAAAAATTACTTGATTACTTGTTGAGTGAGTTTTCTTCGAAACTTCAAAAATACTTCGCTTACCAGCACTAATTTTTTTAAAGCTTTTTTTTTGCTTAAAACATGTATATTCCTTTCAAATACCTGAGATACTACACATAATCGCATGCTATTATACTCTGTTTTGAAGTAGTAGCATTTAGAATATTTTACCAGAAATGGGTTGCGAACTTATCGATCTCAAACAACTCACAGGTTTTTTTCTGCTTAGCTGAACAGTTCGCTTAAATGCACCAATCGTGTGCAGTGATAGTAAATGCAACTAAACAAAATGAACTGCACTTACTAAATGTCTAAATGTTAACTATTAAGCCAGCATTTCACGGTAATGCTTTTTATTTTAATGGGAAAACTTTAAGGTTAGGGGGACAGGAGTTAACTTACTTAGCATCCCATAATAAGTAAATGTCGGCTAATGATTAAATTGTTACTCATACGCCCTGTGGTATGCAAATAAATAAGCCAGAATGGACTTTTCCACTTTATCTCCACGTTTTTCTTGGAATACTATGTTTGTAAATGAAGCATTTCTTAAATAAACCGAGCGACCTACAAAGTGTTCTGTTACCTAACACCAAGATGGAGTCATGATAACGTACCTCGTATATAATTTAACAAATGGCACATACATGCGTTGTATTTAATTCAGTATTTCCTATGCGCCTATAAAACATTTATGTATACTCGTAACATGCGACAAAGAGTCGTCCCAAGTACTCACTAAATTCCACTTTAAGACAGTTGACTTGAGTTCTCCCTGTGGTGTCATTTGTGTTTGCACTTAAAGATACAGAAAGATAAACAAGCTCAGATTTTTTCAGTGACACACAGTGTATGCATGTAGGTATGTACTTACATATGTATGTAGGTTTAAGCGATTGCAAAATCGGCGTTAATTTTTTACTAATTTTTTTAATGACGGTTTTGCGCATTTTCTTCCATAAGAATAAAGTGCAAAAAGCCGTCTGCATAAAAAGTATTAAAAATCAACGCAATTTTGCAATAGCTTAAAACTTGCAATTTATTATACTAAAATTGAGTTGGATACAAAACTGCGTACTCACAAAAATTCTACAAAAAGGAAAAAAATTTGTAAATTTGTAATGTCTTTATTTTACTCAACTTCGTTGTAAAAAAAAAAAAATCATAACTGAAATTATTGTAGAGTGCACCCCATAATACTATACTTAAATAATGCGCAATACTCAGAGCTACCATTATGATTTTTTTCAATTTTTTTTTGAGATGGCATATTTTCAAAAAATAAATTTTTTTAGTAAAAAAATGTATGTGAACAATTTAAAAAAAAAAAAATTGTAATATTTCGTTTCATAGAGAAACACAGTGTGATTTTTTTCAAATTTTTTCCTCGCCCCGTTCGAGATATTTGTAAAACTATTAAATCGATTTGTTTTATTTTTTGTAATGTAAAGTTTTTAAAAATGTATTAAACCAGCTCATATTTCATATTTATTTATTATTTATGCTTATGCATCAACCCTAAAAATTTTAAACAAATCAAACAAATGAAGTGTGAAATTTTTTCATGCATAAATAAACTTAAGATTGCTAAATTCAAAATTATCTGTTAAATGAGTGTTTTTCTTACATACAGATTCTTCTGTCTAGTTAATTTAGCTAAGAAATGAGTAAAATTCACATACACAGGTTAAAGAAGTAATTTTTAACTGATATTTGTTGAGCTAAAAGTTACATCGTGTGCTACAAATTTTTCTTAAAATAATTTTAATCTAATACTCCTTTGATTTACGATATTTATTTTTTTTGTTTTTTGTTCGTAGGAGAGGGAAATTCTTTATGCACTGGCCGGGGGCGCTAGTCTCTATACTACCTTCCGCGAGTGTGGGATCCCCACCGAAGCGTGTGCTACCCACTAAAAACAAACTCCCACCGCCCGCGTATGAATCCCGCATCTGGCACCGCAATTCTATATGTCTTCAGATGCAGGAGCGCGCTGCTAGAGCCTTGGGGCTGCTCTTT
>NW_016196856.1:0-2874 GCF_001687245.7 Rhagoletis zephyria | reverse complement strand
TCCAGTGTATTTCACTCTACCACTGACCAGTGCTCTTATCAACAGTCTGTCGATGTGTGTGTGTGTACATTTGCAACTACCAAGTCAAGTGACGGTGGTATGATGTCCACTGAAACAGCAATCCGAGAAGATCTTCAAGCTAAAGCCGATGAGCGTCTGCTGATGCAACCTGCTTCCAAAAGCTGATGTCACCTGTTCGTTACTGGAAAACTGCTGCTGCAAGTACAGTCAACGTTCCTTCGTCGGTCATTTCGGTCGGTGGTGATGGCATCGATTGATGATGGCATCTACTACTCCTTCACAGTCCTGCACAATCACAGCTCATCAGTTGCCAACGGTGGTGCTAGTGGCCTGCGGGCCAGTGCTGGTGGCATCGATGGCAAAAAGTTGTGTTCAAGAGAAAGAGAGAAGAGTGGAGACGTCATCCTGCATAGAAGATGAAAGTAGGAAGAAAAGAGTACAGAGTAATGTGTACACTTTACTGTACAGTAGTGTCTGCATATGCGACGACAGAAGAAGAGGAGAGAAGAGAAGAGCAATCGAGCCGTGTCTATAAAAAGGTGCTGGAACCAGTGAGAACGACACTCGGCTACGGACAAACTGCTGTTGCTGTTCGAATTGCCCGCGCGGACGACAAAACTGTGCTCATTGAGAAGACGTGTTCAAAAGTTTCGTTTTTGTTTTCAAAGCTGTTTTCTATCTACAAAAGTTTTCTTTATCATCACCAGCAATTTTTAAGTTTGTTTGCACTTTGAACCCTCTCTCTCACTCGCTATCATCCCCGGCCCCACATGAACACCATTGCGACCTCCACCGCCGCCGCCGCTGATCACTGCGAGGATCCAAAGCAGCAGCAACAGCCCAAGAAGAAGGTGGTCACCAGTGCACTGGCAGCACTGCAGCAAAAACAGCTGCTCATCAACGGAATCGGTAGTCCCAGCAGCAGCAGCAGCAGCACTCGAATGTCGGCCATCTTTGGCAATCGTCTCGACTCTGAGGAGTACGACGAGTACATGAACAGGGGCAATGAGAACCGCGAGGAGACGGTCGCTCTGCTCACCGAGCACTACTACAACATTCTCAAGGACATCGGCGAGGACCCGGGCCGGCAGGGGCTGCTGAAGACGCCGGAGAGGGCGGCCAAGGCATTTCGCTACTACACCTGTGGATACAATATCAACCTGCAAGGTAGGAGAGTGGGTTACTAGGTCACACTTGCTACTACTTGGAAGTACTTTGATTCACACGACGATAACTTAGTGGTATTCTATCTGATGGAGCGAAACTAAACTGACCAACACTGTCTTTCAACTTCTCTTTCATTGTCCGCAGAACTGCTGAACGACGCCGTCTTCAATGAGGACCACGACGAGATGGTCATTGTGCGGGACATTGAGATGTTCAGCCTCTGTGAGCACCACCTGACGCCCATCATCGGCCATGTAAGTTTTGCGCTGTAGAAAGAGGAGGATCACTGCCATTCAAAGGTCACCACCACCATCATCACAACAAAATTAGAACTTTTACTTTGGAAAAACTTTTTCAAAGCAAAAGTTTGAATGTCAGGAAGGAGAATGCAAAGCAATTGAAGCATACTTTTGCTGCTGCTGCTGCTGCTAATGACACCGCTAATTGGAAGTGGAAGCCGATTGATTCACGACAACGACGACGAGGACGACGAGAAAGAGAACACAGTCAATTACCGAGCAGTGNGCAATTGAAGCATACTTTTGCTGCTGCTGCTGCTGCTAATGACACCGCTAATTGGAAGTGGAAGCCGATTGATTCACGACAACGACGACGAGGACGACGAGAAAGAGAACACAGTCAATTACCGAGCAGTGAAGTGGAAAATGGACGGCAAAGTGAGCAAAGAGCAAAGTGATGTAGTGAATGGTGATCTCCAGGCCGTCTATATAACCGGAGCGTCCCTACCCGCTCGCTAATCAACTGGTAAATCACATTAGCACTTCAAAGGCAGCAGCAGCAGCAGCAGCAGAAGCTCTCGTTGCCGGGCGCACTTCATTGGCATCAGACTCTGATGCTGTTCCGGTGCTCACCAGTCAAGAGCAGCAGCAGCAGCAGTATCACCGATATCGAATGAATATTAATGGCACACACACACTCACTCACTCACACTCTCAGTCGCTGGCCACGATGATTCCGTCGCTCGGACGCTCTTGTCGCGATAACAGCGTCTCTCTCCCGCTTATCAAGAGCCTTCCTCTTCATTTGCACACACTCTCTCACCAGCAGCAACCAGTCGTCTTCGTTTCAGGGCCACCACCACCACCACCACCGTCGTCGATCGATGGCAGAAGCAGATGTGGCTGTGGTGGAGAGTACTCGAGAACTGTGTGAGTGCGATAGAAAAATCTGTGAAAGAGGGGCTGAGAAGAAGGAATCCTGATCGATGGTGACAGAGACGGTGCTGCTGCTGCTGCTGCTGATGCTGATGCCATCGCCAACTTGAGAAGAAAGGCGCTGTACGCTACAGTAAGCGAGTGCCCATTGTGTTGCCCAGTGATTTCCCTTCCCCTCGTCGATCTATTGGCCCAATCATCAGTTTATGGAAGAGGAAGGGGAACTGCAACTGCTGTACCAGATTTGATGCTCTGTGCTGGGCACACCACCAGACAAAGGGGAACAATGGTGCTATTCATTGGGCACGCACACAGCTCACTCGCCGGTAATTGCGTCCAATTTGTGTGTGCACATCGAAAGTGATGCTGCCGCTGCTGGTGACAGTGGTGGTGGCCTTTTCTTTTTTCTTTTCTATTCCCTTATTTATTACTCTGCTCATCGATCCTCTTCTTCTTCTTCGAGTAGATGAGCTGACCTTTTGTGTGTATCTGATGACTGTTCTTTTGTTGT
>NW_016196855.1:0-2874 GCF_001687245.7 Rhagoletis zephyria | reverse complement strand
TGAATCATTTAAACGCTTCCTTATGACACCGTGGAAGCTTCTTTCAGCTACGCTGCTGCACTGCCAACTCCTTGTGCATATGCATGTATGTATGTATGTATATATGTATGCATTTACATGCGCCAACACAAAAAACACAAGCATGCGCAATTGCAGCGAACAACTTTTTGCCATAGGCGATATTCGCGAATGCATTCATACCTTATGTATGTATGTACAATCTCGTATATGTGCATTCATATGTACATACATACGTGACTAACTTAGTACGTGCGAAGGTATGTATGTTGCAACACATCGGCTGCGTCTTAGTGGAAGAAGCGCAGAATGAAAACCGAAATGCAAACATGTTGTCGACTTTAAGCGCGACGCTGTTGATTAACAGGCGCGTAAATACTATTATAGCCAGTCAAGGAGTTGGTTAGCAGCAACAACAAAAGCAATTCATCGTCTCTAACAAGTATTTATGTTAATGCTTTATTACCTGCTTGTTGTTGCAGCAGACACACTCTGGAAACGTTGCAAGGGAGTGGCGTTGGTTGGCCAAAGCGACGTAGGAAGGTGCTGTCCACAGACTGACAACCAGAAGTCTGCATTCGCTAGCCCATCATAGTTGATGTTACAATTTGACAGTCGCAGAAAAGACTAAACAAATAGACAAATCGTTGGTAATAGAGCGGTCAAAGAAGCCAAGTGAGCGAAGGGGCGGACGTGTGTGCGTACGCGTACGTGGTGAAGGGCAGACCGCAATAGAATTTAGCCATTTTTATTTAATTAAAGAAACTGAAGAAACTTAAATATTTTCTAAATCACTAATGTATGTAAATAGACAGATACGTACGTAAGTCTCACTCCTCAAACGAATTATAGAAATTGGTTGATCGCGAGGCATCCCATTTCTGATGTGCATCAGCTTTGCATTAAAATTCCGGGTCAAAATGTCAAACCGAAAGGTCTAGTCAAACGGTTTACCTGAATTTGATCCCAAATATGTACACTGTTACACAGATAGATCAAAGATAGATCTGTACCAAATTTCAGCTGCCGTTTCAGAAACACCCTATCTCAACTTATTTTTAATATATTTTCAATTGAGATAGGACCTTTTTGAAATAAATTCTGGGATAGAATTTCTTCCACCAAATTTTGAAATAGGGCGTTTTAGAACCAGCTACCTAGAGAGGTCGATCTTCCTTTCAGCGATCGGTATGTGCAGATTACTAGTTTCTCCATAGTCTTCAAGTAAAACAAAGGTAGACTGATTAGCCTAAAGTCCTTTAGTAAAACCTGACAGCTCTTTTTGCCCCTCGTAGAGGGCAGTGCAACTCGCGGGTGAAGCTCCGAAGAGCGCTTCTTCGCGGGATGGGTTGCAAGCAAAATGTGCATCAGTATCGTTTCCCCGTCAAGGTAGTGGGACAAATAGCAAGAATTTGTCTATATCTGGATGATTAATAACCACATTCTAAGCTTTCGCAGAAGGTTCGTCATTAAGCTCGTGTTCTAATTTTCCTCCAGTTTATCACACTGTGTTCTGGTATCCACATTCCGTTACAATTTAGAAGTGGGTTAGCCGCTCTTTGGCCTATTTCGAGCGCTTTCTCAGTGAGCTCAGCACCTTCTTCACGTTTCTCTTTTTTTTAAATATGCTGAGCTTTAGATAGAAGATCGCGAAGAATCCCATATCTTATAAGTAGATTAATTAGACTCATCAGTGTATTTAGCAGAAATTAACAAAGACTCATTGGCCTATATTTCTTTGGTAAAGGAGAAAGCTCTTTCACGCCTTCGGAGAGGGTAGTGTTCGTCCGATACCACCATGTACTCGAAGCCTTCACTCATTAAAAATATCGAAGAAAATAATCGATGCTGTTCAATGTATCGCTAGAAAGTACTCGATTCTACTTGTACTCAAAAGTACTCAGACGAAACATTTTAGTTCAATGACCGGTTACAATATAAAAACATAGAGCTAAAAAATACATTGAAAGTACTGAAACAGGAGACGATAAGTAATACTTTTTTGGTTTTTGATTGCCCTGTTTCTAAGGGAATTATCGATGATGCTTTCAAAAATCATAGGTTGGCCCCGGACCCATTTTCAGTTGCATTCTTACAAATTTTGAAAATAATTAAATACTGGCATCTTATACTTGATACCCACCAAGTACTCGTACATACTTACCGAAGTACTCAGTATATAGAAGATTTTCTGGTATCGGAACTTACTAGGAGAGAGCAGTGCAAGGCAGTGGGACTCATAACAAGGATGGGCCTATATCTGGTACACTTCTTTGCTTTCGCGGAAGGTTCTCCACCCTCTATGACTTTCATAGTAAAAAAAAAAACATCTTGGCGACGTAATGGATGTTCACTGAACGAAAGTACCTGCAAAGCTTTAGGCAATCAAGGATGAATTTTTGTGTTAATTTTTAATTTGTTACTAGAGTCGAAAAAGTGGGATACATAATTGAAATTCATATACATACCTACCGTAATATAGAAAGGCACTAATCTCACATCGTTGTCCAAATGTAAAAAAGCCGTAACTAAAAATTTTTATTGCATAAAACGATGTAAGAACTTATAATTCGATGAAATCCGTCATAATAAATCAACGACGATGTGAGATGTAAGTAATTGGCACCCTTTTACATAACAACCATCCAGTAAGGGCCTTGACGTTTGTCATGTATGGCGGTTAAACCAAGTGACAATCCCCCAGATTAAATACTTTTCTGCCTCGTTGAAAGCATTACGAAATAATCGTTGCCTTGTAGATATCTTATAAGTTTGATTTATTGTAATACTTAATTATTTAAAAATTCTCTTCAACAACATATTCACTCAACTCAAGGAACAGTTACTTTTAAATAT
>NW_016196854.1:728-2875 GCF_001687245.7 Rhagoletis zephyria | reverse complement strand
ACCAATTTTCGAATTTTCGGAACGGAGCTACAAATTCGTAACTACGAACTTTCGGATTACAGCATAGGGGTGATAACTAAAGTAGGAGTTTAAACACTGAGGGTAAAAAATATTAAAATCAATCAGAAACGTAATTGATCTTACTATGAACGTCAACGAAAGTACTGTATATTCGTAAATATTCAATTCAATTACGCACATATTAAAATTACCGCTTTCGTTCTCAAAAAGCATCTGTGAAGTTATAAATCAAGGTAAAAAAAAATATTTCATTTGCATGTTGCCGGCAAATCTTGATATCAACCAATTGTGGAATGCATTTTTGGGCACTCACCCTGTGGGGAAAATCCCTAGTTTTAAACTGGTGCGCTTCTAGTACATTTAGAACCACTACTAGTTCGCGTTAAATCTCTTTTGCATGCAAATAACTGGCGAATTTCAAACAGCGATGTCATAGGAATTGGAAATTGTCCCCCGCTGCATTACCTTTTCTATAGTTCAGAACCAGTCCTAAATTCGACATATGGGATCTAGTTCGCTTTGCACCCCATTTTCTATAGTTTCGAACCAGTTGTAAACGAAAAAAGTAACAAGATGTTTTCTTTTTGGGTTACCATGGTAGCAATTTTTAATTATTTGCAGAGAAATGTATTTTCAATCTGAAATCGAACTTGTTTGAATGAATGTAAATTGAATTATGCATTTGAAAACACGTTTACATACCTTTGGCTGTAGCTGAATTTGCAGAGGTCCTGACTGTTATTGGTTATATTCCAGAAGGTCCCATAATGTTAAGATGTTAACACAAGTATTAGTTTTGTATTACCAAACTATGAAAAAGCATCTGCGACGTGCAGACTGAAAGCGTATTTGAACGAAAAACCCGCCAAGCAAAAATCTATTTAAAGTAAACAAGCCCCCCGCTGCATCCCTTTTTCAGTAGTTTCGAACTAGTTCAAAATTCGCCAGATGAGATCTAGTTCGTTCTGCATCCCTTTTTCTATAGTTTTGAACCAGTTCTAAATTCGTCATTTTAGATATAGATTTCTAAAATTGTTTTTTAAAAGTACCACATATCGCTGCTTTTGAACTGGTGGCGATCTAGTTACTATCGAACTGGTTCGTTTTTGTCGATAAAAATCTAGTACGGAACTAAAAACTTGGTTCACCAGTTCGGGGTTTCCCTACAGGGCAGCTACAGCCACACATATAAATGTGCTTTAAACTGTTGAATTTTCGTGAACAACGCAGCACGCGATTTGTAGTACGTATGTATGTGTTTGTTGTCACCGCTCTGAATGCTTGGTTGCGTAACCCGCAGCGGGGTCGGTGACAATTGTCGCTTTCGTACTACCCAACAAACACGAACAAAAATTTTCAAACGTTTGAAACAATCGTATTTCTCAATTTGATTTTCAGCATTGTTTATCATTTGAAACTAAACATTTTCTCAAATTTTTCTCAAACATTGTTTGTCAATTTAAGGACGGTTTGAGAAACATTTGATAAAAAATTTGTTAGCATTCCGTTCCGTTCAATCTGTGTCAACATGGCACAGATGTCGAAGTCCATCTTCAGATTTAACGAATCCACAACTATATTTTTGAAACAACAAACATACTTCATGTCTATGTTGTTTTCTTCTAAAATTTCGAAATGCAAAAAGAAATTCGGCAACCTTTGGTACGTATACCTGCNTGTAGCTGAATTTGCAGAGGTCCTGACTGTTATTGGTTATATTCCAGAAGGTCCCAAAATGTTAAGATGTTAACACAAGTATTAGTTTTGTATTACCAAACTATGAAACAGCATCTGCGACGTTCAGACTGAAAGCGTATTTGAACGAAAAACCCGCCAAGCAAAAATCTATTTAAAGTAAACAAGCCCCCCGCTGCATCCCTTTTTCAGTAGTTTCGAACTAGTTCAAAATTCGCCAGATGAGATCTAGTTCGTTCTGCATCCCTTTTTCTATAGTTTTGAACCAGTTCTAAATTCGTCATTTTAGATATAGATTTCTAAAATTGTTTTTTAAAAGTACCACATATCGCTGCTTTTGAACTGGTGGCGATCTAGTTACTATCGAACTGGTTCGTTTTTGTCGATAAAAATCTAGTACGGAACTAAAAACTTGGTTCACCAGTTCGGGG
>NW_016196854.1:0-659 GCF_001687245.7 Rhagoletis zephyria | reverse complement strand
ATGCTTGCGGGTGTTCTAATTTTGACAGCGCGAATTTTGCTGTGGTGAGTTCGCCGTTCGCCGGCATTGTATTTCAACTATTCGCAACTTGTCTAATTTCAAAACAAACTATGCAACTAATTTCTTACAACAACCGCAATATTCTTTGTTAAACTAACTGAACAAATAAGCTATTAAATAAACTGTTAAACTGCATAAATATAAATCCCTTTCCTTAAAAAATTGTGTTCCTCTTACATGTATCATTGGCAACACTATACAAATATTTCAATGAGAGTAACTGGATTTCCGGTATACATACATACAGTAACGAGCAAAACTGTAACATGGTGTGACATTCATTATTTCAGCCACCGCTNTTACAGTTTTGTACTCACTCTCAGTTTTGCATTTTACAGTTATCTTTTACTTAGTTGAAAGTCAGATGGCTTTTTTCTGTATTGTAATTTATTCATGAAGTGATTACCAGTAAATAATATGGTTAATCAGGAAACATAAATGTAAATAATATATTTACTGCGGAAACGCGGGACCGTAGGAAAATTGGCAAACAATTGTGGAGTTTGCAATAAGAAAATGTTAAGACTGAGAAAAAATATAGCCTAAAATATTAACAAGGACAAAGGAAGTCTGCCAAAAAATATTACGGTCCGATATCT
>NW_016196853.1:0-2875 GCF_001687245.7 Rhagoletis zephyria | reverse complement strand
CACCTATACCTCAAGTGGTCCACAAGTCACTTCACTCACAAAGCATTCGATTTAGTTGACAATAGTCAAACTACATAACGTAGACCTAAAATTTCTACAGCGAAAGTAGAACTTTGAAATCGATTTTAAGCGGTCGTTATTCATATACCCACATACATACATAGACCAGTTGGTAACCACTTTGGGACCAGTTGGTAACTAGTTCGTGGGACTGGTCCCCGACGCATGTAATACACTTGAATTGATATGAAAAGTAATATATCCATGTATGTATGTGGGTATATGAATAACGACCGCTTAAAATCGATTTCAAAGTTCTACTTTCGCTGTAGAAATTTTAGGTCTACGTTATGTAGTTTGACTATTGTCAATTAAATCGAATGCTTTGTATTGCATGCGCTCCACGTTTTTCATTTTCAATTTCATAGATTGTTTATAATGACTTTTGCTAAAATTTCAAAATCAAAAGTTATCAAAACAAATTCTATGGGACTGAGAAGTATTATTTTCTACTTTTTAGTCCATTTATAAAAGCGTTGTATATTAAAAAGTTTTTTTTTATATTATTTATTTTCGAATATACATGTAGACATACATAGATTAAGAATATGCGTTCATGAACTGCAAATTGTATTTATCAGCTGCAATTGCCTTTGTTATCGATGTTTATTAGAAGGTATATGCTCAAAGGCACATATATACATATGCTGGCTTATATATACATTTATGTACTACGTAGATTTATATATATGAATATGTGTTGCAGTGATGTAAAAAAGCCAATATATGGCGGGGAAGATGAACCGGGACTACATATTTCCGCTCTGGTTGCTTGCTGCGACCTGCTGCCTTTACACTTAAGAGCATTTTGTCAGCTTGAGCATACGTCTTACGAATAGATTTTTGTATTGCTATTAACAATGTACACTGCCATTCACTTGAATAAGGTCAAAGCTTTTTCGTGGGTTTTCGGGGTTAATGTAATTTTATTTCATTTATATTATTTTTCGATGAAGACACAGTCCATTGTCTAACAAAATCATATAAACGCAAGCTTCAAAACTTTGTAGAAAATAAAAACAAAAATCAACAAATATTCATAAAAATTTCAACCATTTTTTTTAGAATCTGTAGAAATACTGCTATGTCATTTTCTAGCACAACCAATTTTGTTGCAAGTTTGGACATTATTTGGATGTTGATTTTTTAAATTTTGTCCTGCTTTTTTTCATATAAAAAATATAAGCCAATGGAAAAAATTGAGCAGAGTCAGAAAAAAAGTCTAAATTTAACGGTGATTAGTAGCTACACCAAACTAAATTTTTACTGTACCAGCATTAAATGACCTACAAAACTGCATACTCACCAAAACTCTAAAAATTCGAAGAAAAAATTCAAAAACAATGAACATTGAATGAAAGAAAACTAAAGACTGGTTTTCACTATGTCATATTTTGACACCAAAATTTGGCTACACATCGCTCACAATCGCTAAATCGCTTTTGATCCCATTTGACTACAAATGCCACTGAATTTGACACATTAAAAATCAGCCTTAACCCAGAAAAGAACAGCGGAAAATAATTGTTCCTATTCAAGTGCATGGAAATGTACGTAATGGTATTTTGGCAACATGCAAAAGTAGGTATATATATACACGTACGTTACATTGCATTCTTTTTCATATCCTGCGGCCTTACCTGAGCTGCTGCTATTGCTGCTCATTAAATACCAAATTCATAAAAAATTTATGGTCGACTCAGCACAGCGAGCAAACTTATATACATACATATATCAGTTAGCACGAACTTGCCCGTATTGGTGTTTGTGGGCTTATGTCGATTTTTTACAAAGTGAAACTTTTCACAAAACAAGTCAACCGCGTTGTCGTATCATTAGGGTGCTTCTTAAAATGTCAAAATCTAAATCTTTTATGGGACAACACTTCCTTGCATTCTACGAATTTCGAAATTTAAAAAAAAAAATTTTGCGGCTACGAGGGATTGAAAATGTTAAAAGTTGACAATTTGGCGTTTTGGGTTCAGAAGGTTTATACTAACTCTTCCCATGAATGCATCATGTAATGTTAAGCTTATCATTTGCTTAAGGTTTTGTGGCAATAAATGGAGCAATTTTTTTTAGTTTTTTTTATAAGTCTAAAAATTCAGTGGGGGTTACAAATAATTATCTTGAGAATTAATGTGGACTTCCTGAGCTCAGAAAGCATTTTTTTTTATTTTTGCAATGGTAAAATCATATGTCGAATTTCTCGAAATTTTAACGATCACTAAAAATGATTTAAAAATTTTAAAATTTTGTTCGATGTCTTTATGCTGTACGTAGAACGAAATAAAGGGATGTCCCATAAAAAATTTCGACTTTGGTAATTTACGAAACACCCTACATGTCATGTACATACTCAAATTATAATCAAAAGCCTTTTTTGTAACCTTATTTGCCCCTGAGGGGCACAAAAAGGCATACAAGAGTATATCATTGACGCAGTGGCGCGGCAGTAGATTTGATGGATAAATAGATGGTGGTGGTGAAAAAGAAAGCTGGTGACTATTGCAACCTCTTACTTACTGGCCTTTGCGCTTCAGTTTTCTGTTAATTCTTTTTTGAAGCACTTACTTTTTAAATTATTTTGGAACCATACTGTTTACAATAACAACTTCAGCTTCTTTCCACTGCTGTTGCTAATCTTCTATCTCTTCTCTTTTCAAATGTTTATACCGGGGTTTATTTCTTTACTTCTATCTTCGTTTTTATTATATTCAACTTTTAAAAATTTTTATTTTTTTTGCAGTCGCCTTTAATGTTCACAGTTGTTTTTTTCGCTGTTGCATATTATGTTTTCAAAACATCCTTCAAT
>NW_016196851.1:0-2875 GCF_001687245.7 Rhagoletis zephyria | reverse complement strand
GAGCACATAAATTAAACAACAAACCACAATCGCCAACATACGCCCACATGCATGCACGTTCGAGTCCTGGTGCATTGGTGCAAAGCATTGAAAACAGTTCACAAAACGTTGCAGATTTCAAGTGCATGCAGCTACACAAACAAAGACTCACAAAACGCAATATGTAGCATACTCGAGGGCGTGGTGTAAAAAAACGCAGCTGCACTGCCTGCAGTTTGCTTCATTTGAATTGCACTTGTTTANATTTACGAGTTTGCATTTTGCCTAACCGCACACGCCCCGCTCGCTACGCTGCTGCTGCACAGGGTGGGAATTAATTTCAAAGCATAATTATGAGCGCCACAGCCGATTCGAAGAAGGTGGTAAGCATTTCGCATGCAGTGAGCCCCCGGTTAAATGCATAACTATATGAAGCTTAGAATCACAGCAGGATTGCATGTGTTTTCCCGGAAAAAAAAGCTCCACAACTTTTCACAACTTGCAATGAAATGAATTGCCTCATAGCTACTGTGGGACTAGTCAGGTTTCAGGGAAAAAGATGACGCTACCTACGGGGCTTGAGAGGTCGGTAAAACATATCAGAAAATTGCACAACTTTTTGATGGTTTCCAGACGAGTTCAAACTCCTCTAAACCATCCATGGCGATCAAGTTCTCGATGTCGAAAACATAGTTAAAATATGGAGAAAATACGTTTCCGCCCTGTTGGTAGATAACAGAACTGAAAGCAGTTGATAAGATGAACCACAGATCCCTTTAGGGACGACGTAATTTATGTCTCGCTTATGAAATTTCGTGGCCGCAGCTGAGAGCCCCCTAGGTGAAGTACTTAAGTACGGAGACGAAGAGTTGATAAAGAGTATATGGGCCGTCGACATTGCAACGCCAATCCCGCCCTCTCCGACTGCAAAACGGCTGTAAGCAATAAATGGGGTCTAAACTGCCACATTATGCACTGATTATCTACTATTAATCTACGGCGAAACAGTCAGGTGGGCATCACTGAATAAATCACTCAAAAATTCTAAGCTTACCAAGGATGAAAGGGCGACAAGCATGCTAATCACAGGTGCGCTTCCATCCATACCCAACAACGCGATAGAAATACTCCTAAAATGTTTGTCCGTCACCTGTATCGAAATCGAAAGACACCAGATTCGGTCACACCAACATTCTAACCAACTACCCCCACACGTTTAGGTTCCTATATTAAACAACATCACCGATGGTGTTCGAGAACAAGTTCTCCAATCATATCCCTTCGAGGAAGGACTGGGAGGACGACCCGGTTGGGGCCTCCACAATAAATCCAAATCCATGTACACAGATGGATCTACACAAAATCTAAGAGTAGGGACTGGGATACACTCGAAAGACACTGTAGTGTCTTCCAAGCAGAACTCGTGACCATATAAGACGATGAACTCTGGCTTATCAAATCTGCTCTTAGTCTGCCCTTAGTAAATAGTTACTTCGATATCAAGTCACTCGATTGTTGTGAGACCTCGCCAATAACTGCGATAGAATGTACCAAAGTCCTTAACGATTTAGCTTCAAAGTCTCTACTAAGGCTGGTTACCGGTATTATCACTGACCACTCCTAAATGAGGAGACATGCTAGCAGAACAAATCGAAAACACTACCTCCTGTCACTGCCCTGCCCTTATGCGGGCGATAAAACACTAATTTTACCACCACCTTTTTGGCTGCCTGGCCCACCTAAGTGAAGAAGGCTTCACGAATTCTCTCGCTTTCTGAACCTAACCAATTGGTTCTACTTCTAGATGAGCGGACGGGCTTAAATTCAAGTTCTCAATTGGCATCACACCGATAGAGGATTTTAGGTGCCCCTCTCTACTGCGTTTGATGAAGGCAGCCGATTCAACCTACCTAACCTAGCCCGAGATTATCCTCAAATTTGTCACGTGTTTTCTAGGATGGCAGATGGTTTTTATAAAAAAAAAATTCATACCAGAAATACGCTTTGCCTTACCTGCCGGGAGCCGATCGCTATAGAAACAAAAAACTTGGCTGTTGGTCGAACTGGCGGTAGCAACGAGATATGTTCTTCGATAGAAAGACCACGTGACACATCAGCTAAGGATTCGAAAATCCTAGCAGTTCTATTTATAATTATACCAATATTATTTATTGTCGACTGAATCTGCTTTATACGAGTAAAACTCTACATCGCTACACTGTGGAAGCAGTGATTAAACTATCCTACACGGCTTCTATGCGCTTCATGCATACTTTATTAACTCAAGCCGCAAGCTCTATAATTAGCAATTTACTGCTAATACATATATACAGAGCCAGATATACATACATGCAAAACCACAGCAAATATGAACTTTTTTCTGATTAAATACTTGACGGTTTACGGATATGTAATAAGAAAAGTAACCAATACTTCACATTCATCCGTAGTTAGGGTATACATTGTCGGTATCCAGGATCGAACACTGGCCTGAACAAATTTTTTTCAAATAACAGTCTCCCATCGGCACGCATTGTCGAATCCTCGAGTTGCATTTTCCCATAAATACCAGCTGCCCTTCAGAAGTGTCGAAAAAATGTAGTTTGTCACAATACCAAGAAGCACCCTACGAACTTGAGGAGAGGGTTCGCCTTCACATTTTTACGAAATGTGTGAAGTGTATGTTGGGTACCTTGGAAGTGAACTTAAACTTTTGCCCTTTCGTAATGCAAATATAGCTAATTTTCATACACTTTTGTGCACAGTTGCATACGCACGCTCAGCAGTAATTAATATTTCTCACTATTCAAATTATTGCTGCAGCAAGTTTATGTTATTCGCAATATAATGCAATTTAAGTTATGCACAAATAATGTTTGAAAATATACTTGCGTTT
>NW_016196850.1:0-2875 GCF_001687245.7 Rhagoletis zephyria | reverse complement strand
GGAGCGCCTCTCTACAGCGTAAGGTTAGTAGGGGCATCCGGCAAGGGGGGTTCTCTCACTTTCGTCTGGCTCATTGTCATTAATGACATCCTGGAGGAGCTGTAAAAGAGAGACTGTGGGGCGATCGCCTATGCTGATGATGTGGCAGTTATTGTCAGAGGTGAGTTTCTGAATACTCTGTACGTTTTTATGCAGGGGNTCCTCGATCGGTGGCACTCCACTTGTGCTTTTTGATAAAGTCAAATACTTGATTCTTGACATTAAACTAATGTTGTGGAACCAAATATCAAGTGAGGAATGCATTGGTTTCCCTTTACTGCTGTAAAAGCGCTATTGGAAAGAGATGGATTCTCTCCTTCAAGGTTATCTTCTGGCTATATGAAACCGTTATTAAGCCTATTATGCTGTATGGGGCCATTGTCTGGTGGAACTTACCAGAAAGGTCCACAATAGCCAAGCGGCTTGAACGGGTGCAAAGGCCATCTCTAATTGGTATTAGTGAAGTACTTCGCTCTACTCCAACACTAGCTTTAAACGTGATGCTGGGCATCGTACCAGTGGACATTACATGCAAAAATTCTGCGGCCCACTCTGCTATCAGGCTGAAGCGTGCTGTACTATCGTAAGGAAATTCAATTTCATACCGATAGTAACCACTCGGTGTTTACCAAGGATGACTCCGAGAGTGAGATTCTCTACACACATCCTTCAAAGGGTCGTATGGGGAGGAGTGGTCCCTGGAGCAAAGGACCGGTAAATATCTTCACGGATGGGCTGAAGCTCGATGGCAGAGTTGGAGGAGGTGTATTCTGTGAGGAACTACTATTGGATATTAGATTTAGGCTACCGGATTTCTGTAGCGTGTTTCAGGCAGAGGTAGCTGCCATTAAAGAAGCAACCATGACCTCTCTCAATTTCGCCTCTGATTACTTCCACAGCAGACTGATTAGAGTTCTGGGGCACAGCGACAGTACAGGAAATTGCTGTGTCTTCTATAGTGGACATCAGCTGCTTGCGGAAGTTCATAACCAGCATCCAGCGTTTTTCTAACCGTACGTGATTACCTGTTGTACCATTCCGACAAAGCTTAGTGGCCTGCACTCCAGAACAAATTAGAACGAATTCAAATGCCGTCTAATATTTACAAGCTTATTGGTAGTTATTTAGAAGACCGAGAAGTTACAATTGAATATGCGGAAGCAACGGCCGCTAAGATGACGACAAAGGGCTGCATTCAAGGATCGGTATGTGGTTCCACCTTCTGGAGCATTATTATAGATGAGCTTTCAACTATGCCACTTGCCGCAGGCTGCGAGATTTAAGCTTTTGCAGATGATGTGCTTCTGATAGTCAGCGCAAAAACTGTAGGTAAGCACCAGCGGCACGCCAACGATGCACTGTAGCATATACTTAAGGAAAAAAATTGGGAATTGTTAATAGCCATAAAATACGTTTACATTCATCGACTATTGCGGTCGTTACAACGAAACTTTGCCATACGAGCTATACGATCGTTCCACACAGTATCGGCCGCATCAGCAGTGGCTCTTGCAGGCTTCGTTCAACTTCATTTGAAGATCCATGAAATCATCCAGATAGAAGATATATGTGAAAGCAACGCGATCGTAACGTGAAATATCTGACCACACGACACTGCTACACCGTGTTCTGCCTCGATATCAATTGCATCCCGCACAACGGCAAACATATGCATATGAAGGAGCTACTAGAGTCCACCTGTATCAATAAAGCCACACAGATATGTACTGATGGATGCAAACTATAAATGGGGGATAACGAACGCCGCTATCCATCATTCAGATGCAATTTGGGAGCCTTTTCAAGTTCACTGTTTATCAGGCTGAGGCTCTTGAAATTGATTTCGAATTTGAATTGGCGCAAAATAAGCTTAAAACGCGTAAGTTGTATCTATTGAGTGACAGTAGATCGTGCCTCACAATACAACACTCCGGATAGCTACGATATCATCTAAGTACATATACTGAGAGGCTCAGATACTTCCTATAACGGAATATAATATAATCGTAACCAAGCAGTTTCAGGCCGGTTCCTACAGAGGTGAGCACTCGAATAGCCACTTGCTAGAAGCATAACCTCCATCTAGGAATGTCAGAAGGCATCTCTATGGACTGAAGGACGAAGTCGATAACTACATATGACAATCACTAGACCCGACGCTGTATGGGCAGGCAATTACCGAATTTACAGAGAGAATTTTATCTTCCTCATATATTCTCTCCACGGTCTGAATATCACAACAGGTTAAACTCACATCTATCCAGACTCGAACCCGACACACCGAACATTTCCCGCGTTACACTGACCAGCTTCCCATAGTGTTCATTAGATTCACACTACATTGACCAATTCTAGGCAGTATTAAATCACCGCTACAACGACAACAGATAACAGTATAAAAAATTTTCATTGGGCTAATGTCACTAATTTCTGTTAAACCGCCAAAGAAAGGCGGTATTAAATCACTAGGCAGTATTAAATCACCGCTACAACGACAACAGATAACAGTATAAAAAATTTTCATTGGGCTAATGTCACTAATTTCTGTTAAACCACCAAAGAAAGGCTTGCCTAGAAACCTCAAACCCCTACATACCCTGTGAGATTACGGTTGGCCACAATTTTTTAGTGCTGGTAGCTGCTGCTCTTGATAAAGCTCAAAGCGACAATAACTCTTCTTGCACTGATGACTCCAGGAACGGCCCAGCTCGAGGTGATATTAAATCGCCGCCTTGATGTCAGAAGAAATAGCAAGGCTTGTACTATTTCGATCTGTTTTACGCGCCCCTCAACTTAAGCGGAAAAACACTCGATAATCTGAAAGTCGAATAGGCTT
>NW_016196849.1:0-2875 GCF_001687245.7 Rhagoletis zephyria | reverse complement strand
TACCTCTTTCGTTGACACCTGGATTGTGTTACATATTTAAATTATGAACCGAGTGCCCGTAATCTAATTTGAATATTTTTTAAACAGGCGGCAACCCCCTTCAACCACCTCAAAAACATTCCAATTTTTCAAACTAATAATTTATTAACAGTCTTTAATCGCAGCCATATTGTGATACATATTTTGAGTAATTTATTTCCTTGGTTGAGGTAAATTTTTTTTTTAACAGGTGGCAACCCTCCTATATGTAGTTTGGAAATTAAGCCTTTTCATAACCATTTCGTTAGATACCCATATTGTAGTAATTTAACTAACTTCGCAAGTAATTTGAATTTAACTATTCAAAATGGTGGCAACACACTTCAAAATATTTTCAAACTACAAACTCCTTAAACTTCTTTCATTAGACATCCATTTCATTTATATGTTTATATTTCTGTAACCTAATTCCTTAATTCGAGTTGAATTTGAATTTTTAAAAAGATGGCAACCCTCCTCATGTAGTAGAAAAAAAAAATTTTAAACCATTTCGATTAATACCCATATTGTAATAATTGATTTAACTAAAATTAATTTTTTAGCAGCTCGCAACTCTTTTTATGTTCTTTCCTAGATATTATTTCCTAGATTAAAAAAAAAAATATGCTTGCTATCACCAAAACGTTACACTGTACGTGATCTGATTACTTTAACATATGGTCTGAATACTGCCTACTTCATACTTGAAAAAAAAAACGCAAAAATGTGAGTAATCTGCGCTTTTGATGCCTTTGTTTAAATTACAATTCAAAAATGCATAAAATGGTATGAAATAATAAAAAGAAAAATTAAAAAATGCTTAATTGCATTTCGAAGATTATTTAAGAAATAAATAAAGAAAGTGACTAAAGATTGCTGGCGAGTTGAGTGCAGCGCTCTGGGTAAAATATTGAAAAAGTTTTTGTAACAATAAACATAAAAGCGACAAATGAAAACAAATAGTGCTGGGATACTTGAGAATTTCTGCATTAAGAGAATGTATACGCATTTGCCAATGCAGACAGAATTTTCAGTATATTTATATACTTTACATAAATAGCGTTTTTAAACCGAAAACAGTGGAGTTGTACAAACACTTACATACATACAAAAATATTTCAAGTACAATCGCCGCAGAAATGCTTTACAGCCCACTTACTACCTTCAATCACTCTTAAATTTCCTCATCTTAAACAGAACACTTTTGACAGCTCGGACAATTGACATCAAGCATTTTGACAGGCTGACCATAAAAATTGTTGCACTGCCAGGTTTGTAAGCATACATACATAAGTATGTGTGTACATACTATGTATATGCCTTGAATTTTTATTTATTTTTAAAGCTTGTTTGTTACTCGCCTTTTGCACGGCATACGTTCGCATGTAGGCGTTGCACAATTAAACCGCAATTAAAACAAAGAAAAATAAAAAAAATTACTCAGTGAATATTTCATTGCAATTGTAATTTGAGTGGCTGGTAAGTGTGGTTGTAATACGCCAACTTCAAGCCCTGTTTTGTGCGCTCGTTCGATTACATTGCTAGCTTTTAGTTAGGGCATTTGGCCAGGCAGTTATTAAAGTTCAGTTAGTCTAGACTTTATTTACGTAACTTAACTTAACTTAATATTTTGGCCTACCTAGCATATGAGAAACTGTGTTGGCGGTCAGTTAAAACTTAGTTTACTGTAAACAACTTAAGATTTTGTAAATTTTAGATTTGTAAGTTACGGCCTTACGGAAATTGAGAGCCGTGAGAGAATCAGGCTTGCCAGATTTTCGTTTTTGTATTTCTCAAATATAAATGAACGCAAACATATTTTTATTTGCATGCATTTTTTTGATGTGGCATTTTAGGCGGCAACTGTCAAACAGCTGAAAAAGAATATACAAAAACAAAAAAAATTCCGTTTCTGGCTTAAGTCGACGTGTTGTGTAATCATTGATGATTTTTTAGGTAAATTAAATTAAGTTAAGTCTAGACTAACTAAGCTTTTACTTATATAGTATATTTGTATGTCAGTTACCCTCTAAGTCACCTAGACAAACAACCACGCAGTTATAGACATTCAATCACCCAGTTTTAACCGCAAAACGTGGCCGCCCAAGCAGCTGTCAGCAGATATTATTTGCTCTTGACAATGCTGTTGTTGTTTTAAATTTTTTTTATTTAATTTTATTGGGTTAACGTTAGTTTTGTTTAGTATTTTTTATGGGCATTTATTTATTGCCTTTTATTAGTCGCATTTGCGCCGGCGCGCATTCTCAAGCGGTCCCTGAAGTGATTTTCAAAACCCTCCTATGTACATATTATCAGAAACAGATTTTCGTGAGATTTGCAGAAGCAGAATTTCGAAAACAAGCTTTTTATAAATATGTAGTTATGCTGAAAAAGTGAAGCAAATTTAATCCAGTTTACTTTTAACAATCAGCCTTATCCTGAGTTTCATCATGTATTAACTATGGGCGGATGAAAAATTTTCGAGTGAATTTTTTTTCCCAGCGAAGCTCAAGATAAGGCAGAACATTTTACTAATTTTCACCTGTGTGTGCAATCAATTTTTAGCCAACCTCCCGATGAGCTAGAGACTTGAAACTTCAAGCTTGGCTCGATAAGATTCATATTTAGAACGTATATTACTTAAATGGAAAGAAATAACTCAAAAAAAAAACTTAGCCATTTCTCTATTAAAAGCTTGTTTCCAATTTTTTAATTACTTGTTTTTGTTTTAAATTCATACCTAAACCAAATCTATAGTAAGGCAAGCGTATCACCTATGCAGTAGTTAGTCAATTAGTTAGTAGATTGGATGCAACAAAATATACACACTGCGGCTAGAAGTTCTATTGTATTCCTA
>NW_016196848.1:0-2876 GCF_001687245.7 Rhagoletis zephyria | reverse complement strand
GTCAAAGATTTCCTTGCGGAATTATAAGGAATCACCATCAATCATATTTCTATTAAGAAATACTTACTGGTTTGGGACATGTACATATGTATGTATGCAGTGCTCGTATTGTAGTAATTGTATTGCTGCAATTAGATTTAAGGAAATATTTTCTACAATTACTTGAAAATTTCCTATTGGCACAGGTGGTGTATTTCACGCCAAAAATGATTGATGCGTGATTTAAAAGTTTTAAATTGGTTTGCATTTGTGACTTTGGATAAAAAAACACTTTACCGGTCAGCAGTGCCGCTAAAATAAAAAAATAAATAAAAAATAAATAATAATAAAAATATTTGGCAATTTGGTATTTTAAAGTAATGGCAGAGCTTTTTGCTTTGCACCTGATATGGATACCGGGACACAGTGGCATAATAAGGGTAATCACAATCTGGTGCATATGGTCGTGCATTTGAATATTTCGGTGCATTTGCAAATCTAATGCTTGCTACCATGGCAACCGTTTGCAATTTATTGTTGTGCATTTTCAAATGAATCGAAATATGCATAGGGGTCCACCAGCGTGGAAGAGGACAGCAATGTCGCTCGCTTCCTGCAAGTCTTATGTAGCCCAACATTTTCTTAAAGAAGCGGAGACAAAATGGAAGCATAGTGGTACATTCGTAGACTCCAACAATAACTGGTTTAACAAGGAGAAGAGTGTTGACTTCCCCTAACTAAACTTTTTATTCGGTTACTAAACAGAAAACAGCGCTGAGGCTAAATCAGTCGAACTTACGAATAATTACGAATTACGAATTATATCGACGGACGTCTTATTGTTGGTTATCAGCTTGCATTGTGTTATACTAAAATTGTATAGGCTATAAAACTGCATGCGAGATATGTTATAAAGATTCGAATTAGAAAGTCCGAAATTTAAATAAAAATTTGTTGAATTTTGCTAAATTTTCTATACGGTTTGAAACATTACGATTTACATAGTTTTGGTTAAAGCACGAACGATATTTTTATAGAAGAATAACAAAAAAAATTTAACTAGATAATCATCGTGAATATTTAAAAAAATCAACACGTGTAGAATAATTTCATTCACGTAAATCATAATGCCTGAGAAATAAGCGAAATTAATAAAATGCCACAAGTGTGTGTCTTTTCGTTGAAAATACACTTATTCGAAAGTAAAAACAAAAACAAAACAGTTTGGATTTTATGTAGATTAAACAATTTCGTAAGCACCAGCAGAGAGAATTTAAATTTTCTTCTCAGAATCAACACTGTATGTACAAACACTAGGCGACAAATCGAAGTGTACACCTTGTTCTAATATAATATTCACAATTATTTTCATGAAAAGTTTTTTGCATTAATTATGTATGAAAATACAGTTAATTCTATAATATAAATCATGCAAATCAAAGTTGCACACTTTTATAAAGTTAAAAAAAAAAATTAAAAAAGTGTTCAACTTTTTATTCAAAATTTCTAGAAAATTTTGCTGAAAATTACCGCTAATTTTTTAGAATTTTCTTGTGTTGCAAGTTTCTTCCATATAAAAACAGATTGTGTTTATTTGTTATATGAAAGCAAATGTGCCAAAATAAAATCTAAAATTTCAACGGTAATTTATAGCGACTTGAAACTTTCACTTTGCTGCTCTAAAATTGAATGTGCTGCAATACTGCAAACTCGAAAATTCTCTAGAAATTCTGAATTAAAAATTTAAAATTTTGAAGAGTTTTTTCTTAGAATTTTTGTGAATCTTATATACAGTGTTAAACTTTGCTTTTGATGGTTTATAATATAAACTTTGTATTATAGAATGAACAATATGGGTATTCATGGAAACGCATAAATGCCTCGTTACCACGTAAATCTCGTAAATAAACCGATTTTCGATACAAAATTAAGTAAATTTACGAGGTTTGCCTGGTTAGGAGACATTTACGCTTTGAGGTGAATTGCGCTTATATTTTAATAAATAATTAATGCAAAAAATTGTTCTCGAAAATAATTGTGAATATTATATTAGAACATGGTGTACACTTTCAATTGTCGCCTAGTGTACATACAGACTTACATACATAAATATTGAGGCCAATGGCAGCGCACTGCGTAGTGTGTCGGCCAAGTTCAAAACTGAAAGTGTACTACTGCTATCTTCACGATCCGTTGCCAAATTATGCTCTCGAGTATTATTGCGGAAGCTCTTGAAAGCCCCCCCATACAATACAATTTTCTTTAAGCATTTTTATTGTATTCTTGTTTCTGTTTCTGTTTTTGGTGTTGGTTTTTATTTTACCTCTCAGTGCTTGATCGATTGGATAAAGGGATCACAGATACCAGCGATGCGCACAGTCCTGACCGATTAGCTGCACAGATCGCTTCGTGGCCGTGCAAAAACGTAAATAAAAATTATTTTATAAATAACGGTTATTTTTTATATATTTATACGCGGGCGTTTAAAACTCAGTGTATTGTGGTGAACAAAGTTTGAGAAAGGAAGAAAAAAAAATATATATGCGAAGTTTATATATTTGAAAAAAATTAAACAAATAGTTACGCGAAGTTTAGGAAAATATAAAAACTTATATAAATACATATACACCTATAATATATGTACATAATTTCAGTGTGATATAAATAAGCACAATAAAATACTTGTTGATTGCAGTTCTACTTTTTATTAATTACATAAAAAAGCATTTCAGTTGCTTTATCGTAATTAATGCTGTTTAAGGAAAGGTAGTTATTTACGAGTATTTGCGTATTTAGCTTTATTTAACTATTTTTTTTTGTCTAATTATGGTTAGAGAGTTTACACTCGCATTTGCGCACAAAAATGTACATACATACTTAATTACAAGTCTGTCTCG
>NW_016196847.1:0-2876 GCF_001687245.7 Rhagoletis zephyria | reverse complement strand
CAGCCACAATCCGCATCAAAGCCAGATTCTTCAACATATCGCTAATCTGCGCCCATGCCCCGACGGAAAAGAAGGACGATGCGTCCAAGAATCTTCTCTATGAGTGTTTGGGACGTACATACGAGCGCTGCCCCCAACAGGATACCAAAATCGTGCTCGACGATGGGCAAGGAATGGATCTTTGGAACCACCGTCGGAAAATTGAACCTCCACGACGAAACGTCCGACAATGGACTGATGCTGACCGACTTTGCCGGGGCCCGAAACATGGTAGTATGCAGTACTAGGTTCTAGCATAAAAAGATTCATAAAGCTACGTGGTTGTCTCCAGAAACGAGAGAAACGAGAAACCAAATCGATCATGTTGTTATAGATGAAAGGCGCGCTTCCAGTGTTTTGGACGTACGTACACTCCCAGGCCCAAACATCGACTCGAACAATAATTTTGTTGCAACCAAGATATGTACCCGTCTCTGTGCAGCAATAAATGTGCGCCTAAAAATGTAAGGAAAGCTTTACGTTCAAAAGCTGCAGTTACAGCAAATGGCCAATGCATTCGCTACTCGACTCGCATACCTGCTCACAGCGAGCACTCTTCAACAAACCCACATATGCGAGTAGTGGAACCACATTTCCCTTTAATTAGGTACCGTCGCCGAAGAAGTAGCCGAATTTAAAGGATCTCGAAAGAACAACTGGTACGATTAGGAGTGTCAAGAAGCTGCAGATGCCGCCTTTATGGCCACGCTGAGATCGGGCGCAACGCGAACCATGTTGGACCCTTATAAAGAGTTGAAGAGGGAAGCGATACGTATTTGCCACAATAAGAGAGAGGCCGAAATTCGGCAGTGCGAAGAGCTTGAAACGCTGGCCGGCAGGGAGAATGTCCGAAAATTTTACCAAAGAGATAGGCGACTCACGAAAGGTTTTAAGACCAAGGCGATTTGTTGTAAGAACAACAATGGCGACCTAGTGACTGATGTGCAGAACGTACTTAAATTATAGAGGCAAAACTTTTCCACCCTACTGAATGGTAACAGCAATGAAAGCTGTGGAGAAGACGAACCCGATCCCCCATTCGATGATGACAGAGTTGATGTTGCACCACCTGACTATGGCGAGGTACGAATAGCAATAGCGCGTTTGAAAAGCAACAAAGCTGCTGGGTCAGACTGCCAGCTGAGCTATTCAAGAACGGCGGCGAGGAGTTGATAAGGTGCATGCATCAACTCTTGGTCAGAATATGGTCAGATGCATGCCCGACGACTTGAATTTAAGTGTGCTCTGCCCAATCCACGAGAAAGGCGACCCTGTCATTTGCACCAACTACCGCGGGATCAGCCTGCTAAGCATAGGTTACAAGTGTATTGTGTGAAAGACAGAAGCCCACCGTAATCGAACTGATGGGATCTCATTACTCTGGCTTTAGACCTGGCAAATCCACCATAGATCAGTTATTCACCATCTATTTGTCAATTTCAAAGCCGCTTTCGGCAGCATGAAAACAAGTAGTATTTATGCCGCAATGTCTGAAATTGCTATCCCCGCGAAACTAATACGGCTGTGTAAAGTGACCTGGAACATTAGCAGCTCCGTCAAGACCTCTCTGAGCCATTTTATACCAAACGAGGTTGCAGAGAAGGTCATTGTTGACAGTTATAAGTTTGAAAAAGTAAACGACTTCGTTTATTTGGGAACCAGAATTAACACCAATAATAATGGCAGCCTTGAAATCCAACGGAGGAGCCAACAAGTGCTACTTTGAAAACATTTGATTAAGCGGCTCTTGGAAATTTCGAGAGAAAGATTTTGCGAAAGATTAACGGGCTTTTTAGTGTTGGCGATGACGAATACCGCAAACGATTTATCGAGTGCAGCGAATTAAAAGCCACGTTGTTCGAATGGACTGAAACGGTACAGCTCTAATAGTATTCAACGCAGGTTGTGATGCTGGTAACAGAGGAGGAGGATAGGCCTCCTCTTCCTTGGAAAGACCAGGTGGAAAAGGATTTGGCTTCCCCTGGCATTTCCTGTCGGCGTTAATTGGCACAGATGAGAAATGACTGGCATACTTTGTTGGACTCGGGAAGAATCGCTTTATGACCGGGGAAAGTAAATCTTGGGAAATTTTTGGCCTAGGTTCCCGAAGAAACTCATACAGTAGTGGGTTTCTAGAGGTTCTTAGCCACTCGGCTATTGCAAACCCTCATAAGAAACTCAGGATCAAATTTAATAATCCCGCCGTAGACAATTGGTCAGAGGTACATGCTAAGTACTACTCGTTTTTTCAGACAATAGACATCATCTCGAAATCAAGTCTTTTACGCAAGTTGTGATTTTTTTTTTCTCTTAGCATTGTCTATCGTTGGATGGGACTGAACTGGGGATCTAACAGTCGCAGTCCCAAAAAATTGGGATTTGGAGCCCGGATCTACACAGCTGGAAAAAATGCTAACTAGCTTCTCTGATAAAAAAAAGAGGTTAAAATACTTAACACGTTACTAAACTTCCAACTGCTTATGCGCAAGAAGGTAGCTTGTAACTCTGCCAATATACTCAACGTTAGAACAGTTAAGAAATTCAGAAGAAATTTCTTAGAACCGACCACATCATTTCAACCCATATTATCAACGCCAATATCCTTGCCCAGCGTCCTTCGAGGAAGAAATGAAAAACAGACATTGACAGAAAAAAAATTATAAAGCCTTGTTTACACGGATGGCGGAACTGTTGGTTATTAGCCAAACAGCGAAGACGCTCACATACATATCAGTCATCCCGCTACAAACAAGTACACCCCAATTAATTTAAAAATTCAGGAAAATTGCAAACAATAGATGGCAAGTAGAAGGAACCCGGTTGTCAAATTGCATGTC
>NW_016196846.1:0-2876 GCF_001687245.7 Rhagoletis zephyria | reverse complement strand
TTTTTTTTATTCAATTATTCATTTTCTTGATTTCGCCCATCCCTGATATTGATAATATAAGCGAATTCCTAATTTAACCATGCAGCCACTCTTTTCTAGTGTATCAGTAGTTCATTTGGCTCAATATTATGACAATGCAGCAAAAGTTATGTAATATAAAAACTCGCCTTTCCATACGATTTTTGTGTACGTTTTTTCCATTGATAACCAGGATATCCTTTATTTTGCTACTTTTTGAGGACAAAAATTATACAAATCCAGCAATTTTAAATATTTACATTGTTCTGAAAACACCAAGCTCTTTAAAAATCGCGATAAAACGAATTACTAAAATGGACCATTTAGATACTATTTCCCAATGAATAAAAGTATAAAAATTAAAATCGGCAGCACTGAAAGTAAGCATGCCGATCAGTGATCGGACTTTTATCACATTGTGGTAGATCTCTTTACTTTTTTGAGCATCTACCACACAAGGTCTGAAATCTACCACATATTCGCGTTTTTGAGTACCTAGTTTTATTTTTGCTCGACATAATTTTCTTAATTTTTAGAGCAAAAATTGTCCAACACTTAACACTATATATTGAATTGAATGATATTGTTACGATTATCCTAGGATAGCTTGAATCCTCGTCCGGATTTCCCAAATTTTTTGGTTCGTATCGCTGGACTGTTAAATAAATGCTAACGATGACCAAATTGTAGTACAATTAACTTTATTGTACAACAAACAATTTACAGTACTCGCTAATACAGTAAAAACACTTTACAATACTTGTTAAAGCAATAACTACGCTTTACTACTTGTTAACACACTTAAACTTATAGCTTGCTTATTCGCAACTCACTTCTCTGCTCACTTTACTTGTAGCTTGTTGACTTGTAACTCATTCAACTCCGCTGTGTCGTGGCTCTTATATACCTGCGCTCGCACTCATGGCAACTCTAGAACGTTCTGAAGATCATCGCTCATTCTCTTTCTCTCGCTGTTCGCAGTGTTCATCCAACTTGACGTTTCTCTTTGCGGAACATTCTACGTCATTCCTCGAACATTCTGACTATTTCGCATAAAATAAACTGAAAAATATTAAATTTTCTAAATAATAAGTTTTTTCGACAGGAAACGTGGTTTCATTATGTTAAATTTTATAATATATGATTTATAAAAGGAATTAATAGCGACAATTGAAAAAACGGCGATTTTTGTGAAAGTATTAGCAAATTTCAGTGCATCTAAAAATTCTGAGGTGTTGTTTACATTAACTTGAGAATTGTCAAAATCGGCAAATCCCAAGTGGCGGTTCTGTAACGTGCCACATTTTTTCGCTACATCGTGATGTGATAAAAAAAAACGCTGGCAGCACTCCGCAAGGTTGCAAAAAAATTTATGTTCGAAAAATATCTTGATATGGACCGCTTTACACTGTCAAGGAAAAAAAATTGCCAAAACGCAACGCAATTTTTAGCAACTTGAATCTGGCGCTTTGGTATACTAAAATAAATTTTTTTAGTCTCATTAAAAAATTTGCAATTTAGGTGAAACCTTACAGAATTTCTTTCTTGCACTTTGTAATACTAAAATGAAGTTTTTTTTAGAGTCTCATTAAAAAGTTTGCCGTTTAGGTGAACCCTTACAGAATTTCTTTAATTTTTGTACAAAGTTCGATCCAAAACCTAAGATCTACCACATTTTTTTCCAGATTCTACGACACAGATTTTTTTTAGTCCGATCACTGATGCCGATGTTGTCAAAATCACAACAAACATGTCGCTATAGCTATATAGCTATATAGTATATATACTGACAACACCTTGTTATTATTCCACCATGCAATAATACAACGTGATATCAGTGATGACAGCTCGATTTGACACTACCCTAGCTCAGTCGAATAAGAAGAAAAACGGGAAGAAATGAATCCCCATTTGGGGGAAAAATATAAAATTTCATATTTTCTTCTAAGAAAATTGGCTTTTTTATAGTATATTCGCAATGAAATAAAATAAGATATAATACCTTTTTGAGAAAACAAAATGTGTATACTGAGAAAAAATAAAAGAAAATTCAACTATATTATTAGGCAAACAACTATTAAAGAAGTGACACTGTTTCTGACTGCCTTGTCAATATGTCAATAACTATATGGCATGAATCACGTAAAGTCTAAGAAATGTTCTTGAGTCAAATTTCCTTAAGGCAGTACGCAGATCTTAAGAAATTTACTACGCTTTCTACTACGGTTTTCTAAAGGTTTTTGTGAAAAAAGAGCACAAGGCAACCCAGGTTTGCAATAGAAATATATGCCCGTTCCATTATTTCTTGAGGAAAGAGTGAGGCAACAGGCTGTGAAGTATCAAAAATGTCAAAATTCCTTGGACACACACACGAAATAATGGCAAATTTTTCTTTACCGTTTTCTTAAGAGCTCCATACAGGCCTTAACTTTGAAACGATAGTCGTTCAAACCATGATACAAAAACGAAGGTAGTTTCATTAGTACTATTTTTTGATTATAAAGCAGATTTTTGACATTTGTCCAGAAGTAAACGTTTAGCATAGCTTTGCCACATTGAATTTTTTGATACCGGAGATTTTCTTAAATGAATGGAGTCAGTACCGTCGGTAACGATGTTTAACTGAGGATTAGTGTTAACCAGAGATGGTGAAAATGGCCCTAAATGTGTCAAAATATTTCACAGCTTACAAAATTGTAATGAAAACTTGGGTTTGTGTCTACAAATAGTCAAATACGGTCGGCAAATAATCTGGTTAAGTGTGCGCATCAGTTCGGACGGTCAAATTGTTGTCCGAAATCGGTTGGCCTATCGGATGCAATGTGCGCCTAGCGTAACATTATTATAATTTTGGATTA
>NW_016196845.1:0-2876 GCF_001687245.7 Rhagoletis zephyria | reverse complement strand
GGAAGGCCTTATTTTAACATGGGCATGTCATTGGCGGTAAGCCCTTACCCGCAGCATTACCTTCAAACGAAGGGAGAACGCATGCATAAACAGAATCCAGAGAAGCGAACAAAGAATGCCTTAAAGAGAAACTAATGTAGAATGCCCAGATGAGTACATACTTATTTACATATATTAAATCAGAAAATGTGTTAAAAGATTAAAATTAATTAAAATTTATATAAATCAGTTTTTATACATACATATGTATGTATTTGGGTATTTAGATTTTACTTAAAAATCGGTATGTACATACATGCATATTTAATTAAGCTTAAAATTGTACTTCCTCACTCATGAACTTGACTTCATTGACTGACTTCAACTTCGCTGCAAATTGAACAAAGCAAAACATGATTTTTATGCGAGACAAATTTCCACAGAAACTAACGGTAGAAAAAGATTTTTTGGATATCCATTCTATTTTTCAGCTGGCTACGATGTAGCATTCTACTTTGCATTCCCTGAAATGAAGCAAAGAAGCGAAATAAAAAAAAAATATTGTAGGTCATTCTACTTTGCATGCCCTGAAATGAAGCAAAGAAGCGAAAAAAAATAAAATGTTGTAGGACATTCTACTTTGCATTCCCTGAAATGAAGCAAAAAAGCGAATTAAGAAAGAAATATTATAGGACATTCTACTTTGCATTCCCCAAAATGAAACAAAGAAGCGAAATAAATAAAATATTGTATGACATTCTACTTTGCATTACCTACAATGCCTAAAAGAAGTGAAAAAATTCGAAGGCATTACAACGCTATGCCTTCTAGAACACGTTATGAAGCGAAAGGGTAAGCGATTCCCATCGCCTAGCTCGTCTCCACTTTCGCTTCTGTGGTAATCGTGTTTTTTGCTGGGAAGTTACTATAGAATGCATTGGATTTTGACCCCTTTCGATGAAAGGATTGCGTTCACTGTAGGATTTAAGTTTTCAACTAGTGTGAAACGGACGTTTTATGTCAAATTCTATATTTGCACATTTAACGATTTTGTGCTACAAATTTATTTTTTTAGACTTTGAATGCTTTTTTTTTGTATTTTCGAGGTGTCAGCAATTGGTGGTAATAATTTTATAATATTTTATTATTTTTATAATTTTCTGGAATCATGAGAAATATATATTTTTGTACAAGAATTCTAGGTATAGTTGGTGTACCACAATAACCACTGTCAATGGCACTTCTTTTTGAAACCTTCTACTACGTTCAAAAATTTGATTGAACTTGTTACTAATTTTTTGTAAAATAAAATAAAAACAAACAAAACTATATAACAAATGACTAAGTGACCTAAGTGACTTGAGTCAAGGTGCAGTAGGTTCTACNAATTTTTTTTCAAAATCTGGCGTTGATGGAAACTTTATGTTTACGGACTCATAAATAATCGGCACAAAAATTCTTTCAAAAACAGCTTTAACATTTGCCGTACCAAAATTTTTTTCTGTTTTTGTTGGGCTATGTTATCCATCAAAAATGTGTAAAAATTCATATTTCCGTTTTTTCTTTATGTGGTCCGTAATACTCTTCGCTTCCCTATTTAGTTATAGTTCTGCAAAATCATTCGATGAATATCATTATGCATATGCTGGCATGGGCAGAGAACGAGCACACAAAGGGCTAGCTTTTCTCAATATTCATCGCAATCTGGATGTTAATGTTGACGCCTTGATGGCGACATGGGGTTTGGTTTCCGCAGCAGCCTTCTTACCACACATGGTATTCGCAGAATTGGCAGGTTTGTTCGTGGAAGTGCTTTCTCTTCACGAAGTCGCTCATACTTTTTTCTCGCCTTCTCTCTTGCCGTCAGAGGTGTGAGCCCGCGCTCCTGC
Organism: Rhagoletis zephyria; assembly: GCF_001687245.7. NCBI lineage: Eukaryota > Metazoa > Arthropoda > Insecta > Diptera > Tephritidae > Rhagoletis > Rhagoletis zephyria. The sequence continues at coordinate 1,008 of NW_016196845.1, read as the reverse complement.
AGTTTAGCAACTCTCTTTCTTTGTCTTTTTTTACTCTTCCGCTGCTTATCTTCGGCAATGGTGAGACCTTGGGGCGCCTTCACTCCTTCGTCTGCCTGCAGACCTTCAGGATCATCCTATAGCAGACAGAGCTGATTCAGCGGCAGGTAGTCCACCTAGTTGCGGTCATTCTTATCCGAGGTGTATAGCGATGCGGAGATTCAGCGTTGTCTCTCCAAGGGTTTTTATATCAGTAAGACGCTGGTTATTCAACGAGGATTTTAGAACTCTATATTGGCAGGTACTGAGCGCCGCGCTGTTCCGACGCTACTTGGAGCATTTTACACCTACTTCCACGTACAAAGGACCAGCCTCCCGATAAGGGTCAGACGCCGACCCGTCTGGGAAACACACGCTATAGATTTTTATAGCATGAATTCGGGGCGCTATGTTAACGGACGCAAAGCATTGACATATAGATTGAGCTGTAGATACGATTCTATTTGTAAGGAAAGACTTTTGCAAATTTTAAATATTTTTTTTTTTTTTTCAAAAAGAGCAACTCTAATATGCCTTCCACAAACTTTCAACCATTTTAAAGTAGCATCGTGAAAACATACGCAAAAACAAAAAAAAAACTTTTCCCTTTAATCCTACTCCTACTGGTTCCAAATTTATATGATTTATTAAAATACATATATCTTTTTCGTCTCTTCCTTAATCACACTGTGTGAATGCAGCGCTTAAATGTTTACGTATGCGAATTGTAATTTTAATATTACTGGCTGGCGCTCATCCAAGCAATAACTTTCGCACTTGCCGATTACGCGAAATGGTTGGCATTCATTCGTAGCAAGCGCGCGATACGCTGGCATGGGCGCGTTCACACAAATTGCTTGCGTGCCAAATGCATGCAACTACAACTCTACAAACACTTCTACACACACACACACAAGCTTACTTGTATGCATAAACACATTGCATACTTGTAGGCGCATAAAAATGGCGGTGTCTGATTTCCAAGTGAAT
>NW_016196844.1:0-2876 GCF_001687245.7 Rhagoletis zephyria | reverse complement strand
TTGAATTCGCACAGCGGGCGGTGTAATTAATCAGCTGCTTGAGAAGCTTTGAAACACAGCAGCGCGGCGGCGCGCCGCTATGGTGGACGAGGGCAACTCAGGTCCTACCATACAGCGAGAGGTATATGTATGTATGTGCATACTGTTGTATGTGGCTACAAGTTCACATCTGTGTTTTACAGCTCTAATCGTGTGCTAAGTTTATACAAATGTACATATGTATGTACATATGTAATGGTTTAGAGTTTGCCACAAACGCCAAGTGTGTCTGCTGCTACAAAAATCGAACATCAAAAATCACCGCCAAGTCAAACCATACCAAACTCGATTGTTGCACACTCACTTTTGAACAACCAAATATGTAGATGTAAGCACACTAGTATTTACATACATACCTACAATCCTTAACTGTGGCTATAGCCAAGTTCTACAGCGCATTTTCTTCACTGCTGCAAACTTCGGTTGCCACAAAAAGCGCATGTGCACAGCTGATCAAAGTCGATGTTGTCTGGACCGCGTCATTTGTTTAGAAGAGGAGATGTATGTACATGTCCATACATACATACATATGTAATGGGTTGTGAGGCTTCACGGCGTGACATTGAATTTTTACAGTAGTCTATACTAATGTTATGTACGTCTTCTAATTATGTATGTATTTAGATAAGTGGCTTGTGTTTGTATAGTGACGAGAAAAAGGCGGGCGCCTTTTCAATTTACGATTTTTTCTGGAACTACATACCTAATTAATTAACATTTATCATTAGTCAAAAGTTTGTTAGTCTGATAAGCTTATAATTCATATGGATACATGTTTATTTTATAAAAGGTTAGAGAGATTCTTCAAGTCCAAACGGGAGCGACTTCCAATTTACTCTAATGCCGCAAGAAGGCTCTCACCTAAATAAACTGCCTCGATGTTAGTCTTTAATCTCAAGATTCCACTAGATATTGCAAGTTTCTTCCTGTGTGTGCCACTTTATTAAGAGTAAATTTAAACGGTTGTTAAATAGTAGGCCGAGATAACAAATATGTGTGATTACTCAAGCAATTGGGCAGCCTTATTCATTGTTCATACATACATATGTATTTATACAGGTACATTAGAGTGGTCCAAATTTTGTATGGGGAAAAAATTTCATCATAGAAAACGGGGCACCCCCTTAGTTTTTTTTCCATTTTGATATTTGTAATTTCTATACCAACTTTCAGTTTTCTACAGAAACCAATACATGATGCTCAATGACCTTGAAATATGCTACTGAATCGCTTTGAAACTGGCGACAATATTGGTGATTTTTATAAAAAGCTACTACTATGCACATAAGTTCTAATATATTAGGGGTATTCTCGCAGAACTGCAAAGCTGTCCCATAGGAAAACCGGTTTTTTTTCGTGCAATCCATGCACGACTCCGAGAATACCCCTATTGACTTTCACAGAAGAAAACATATTTAGAGCAATAAGATTGCCAATTATTTAAACCCACCCGGTAGACATTTTTCTATGCAACACCTTTATTCCGCCTAGCGTCTGACTATATCCTCTCAAAAATAGGCCCTTCCAATGATCAACTACAGTGAGAAAAACTATTATTGTGCTAAACAAGTTTCTTCAAGTAATATTTGTATTAACAGAACCCAGATCGGTCTAGGTTTAGTAGAAATCAACTGAGATCACCCATCCGGCGGATAGAAATATTAACTCAACCACTCAACAGACTTGCTCATTAGTCCTAGTACAGTCCCTAAGATACAAAGTCTTAACGCGGTTAACATTGCTAACACGTACCTTAAAAGTCCAACTCTCCTTGCGATTAATACCTCTCTTTTAACATCGCCCACACCATTCCAAAAACACATATGTAGTACATATGGGGCGATGGAGTTTTCCCAAAAGTTTGGAAGCTGCGAAAATTGGTGCTATTAGCAAAGACACCGAACCCTTCTTCGCCTGTTGGTTTTCGCCCAGTGTGTATGCTAGACTCTACCGGGAAGATGTTCGCACATATAATCAAAACCCGGCCGAATCATTAACAGACAAACAGCTGTCGAATAACCAACATGGCTTTAGGAAGAAACGAGCGACAACAGATGCGATCGGAACCGTGAAATCGATTGCACAAAAGGCAATAGAAGAAAAGTGCTGGTTAAGCGGTGCCAAAGAGTACTGTTTGGTGGTGAATTTAGACGTGAAGAACGCATTCAACGATGCGAGCTGGAAAGCAATATTAAAAGCACTTCGAAGCATGAATGTGCCAAGGTATCTTCAAACTATAATATCCAGCTACCTCAATGATAGAATGCTGTGGTATGATAGTGACAACGGACTAGCTGAGTACGAGATCACGGCAGGTCTACCGCAGGGATTTGTTCTTATGGAACATTATGTATGACGGAATCCTGCGGCTAGCAACACCTAAAGGTGCAACATAAATTGGCTTCGCGGATGATGTGTGAGTCGTAGTAACAGCAAAGACACTTTCTAAAGTAGTAGAAATCGCGGAAAAATCCATAAAAGCTGCCCAAGATTGATAGATATTTGAGGTTGGAATGGTATGGAATCAATAACCAAGTACAAGAATACGCCGTCTTGAGAAAAGTACCAACGAACTTCGCTCGCATTGACATATTCCCCTCTTTTTGCGTGAATCCCAAAGAACTTCTTTGCGAGTTTTGAACGATGCCCTGCATCTACTCACAGATTTTGCACCAGCATCTCCCAAGCCTTCCTCAACTTCTATAAGATGCATGCTATGCAATCAGTTAAGTTGCTTCTAAGGATTCTTTTCAAATATTCGAAATTTCTTTCGTTAATTATATAAATAAGCGGGAATTTCTCAAGAATTGCGGTTTTGCCTTCAGAGAAGCTTTCAT
>NW_016196843.1:0-2876 GCF_001687245.7 Rhagoletis zephyria | reverse complement strand
GAAATACGAAATCCTCGATAAATCAGTAAATATTAAAGCTAATTTATTTGAAACTGATGGTTGCAACAATTCCTTACGNCATATAACGGTAATTTTCAGAAATACGAAAACTGCGACATTTTAGTAACTACTGAAGATAATTCACTCAAAATTGATATTTACAATGATTGTTAGACGAGAAGTAAGAATATTATAAATTTTTGGAAAATGGGCGTAGCCACGCCCACTTATGGTTACATGTGTATATCTTGGTAACCGCTGCACCAATTTCTTCCAAACTTGGTACAGTTGTTGGCCCTGGCACAGCATACCAAACGGCCGAAAATTTTTAAAATCGGACAATAACCACGCCCACATCCCATTAGAGAAATACGAAATCCTCGATAAATCAGTAAATATTAAAGCTAATTTATTTGAAACTGATGGTTGCAACAATTCCTTACGAAGAAATACGTTTATGATAAAATTTTGGAAAATGGGCGTGGCACAGCCCAGTTATGATCACATATATGTATCTCGCTAACCGTTCTAGCAATTTGTACCAAACTCAGTATGGTTATTGTGCATGCCACATAAGAACCGTTGAAAATTGTTGAAATCGGACTAAAATTGCGGCCGCTTTTCATATGACGGTAAATTTCAGAAATGCTTGAAACTTCAATATTTCGAAATTTACTTGCAATTTTACTTTTACTTGTAAATTTGCTAATTTACTCAAAATTGATACACACCGGCTTACCATGTGGCGGTAGGTATTTAGTCTGTTCCTTTGAACTTCGGACTAAAACCTGTGGAACTCTCAAACTACAATTTTACTCTCAAATGAGATCCTTCCTGTGATCGAACGTACAAAAGCTGCAGCGTGGCGTTGTTTGAAATTTTATTATTGGGCTAAACTGATTCTTGAGATGATAATCATTTGTGTATCGATCGATTTGAAATTTTCATACAATAAACTACAAATTATTCCAAAGAATTTAAGTTTAACACCACTTCTTAAAGCTCAGTACAAATAAAACTACAGGTTTATAACTTTTTTATGAGAGTGTTTGTTTTCAAATGCAAAAGTTGTGTTATAAAGTTTGAAATAAATTTTTTGTTTTAAAAAAGTAATGTAGATAACTATAGTTGCGTTTTTTTACTCATTTCCAGTAAAATCCAGTAAAAGTTTTTACGAATTTTCATGTTTTGGCGTTTTCGTACGCAAAAACTTGCAAAGTAGGGGAAATTGAGAGAGCGAAAAATGACAGTTGAAGTTGCAAGTTTTTAATGGATTTTACTGGATAAATTTTTACTTGTAAGTAGTCTGTTCCTTTGAACTTCGGACTAAAACCTGTGGAACTGTCAAACTACAATTTTACTCTCTCAAGTGAGAGTAAATGAAGAACAGATGCAGAAGTGCACGGGAACGCAAAAACACAATTTCCTGTAAAAACGTCAGTCGGTTTGTTTACATGTCATTCGTACAACACTGATTTGGCTGAAATATCACTAAATAATTATTAAAATCTATACATATTCAAACATTTCGTTGTTTACTTCCATTTTTTTACAAATATAAGGTTCTTTGCTTTCACCGCTTTTTGTTTTTGCTTGCACATGCAAATCAGCTGATTGTTTGACACTTTTCATGAATTTACAGGAAAAAAAACTCCGGACTAAATCCTATAACTTCTGACTAGGAACAGTTGCTCAGTTACCCTCTCAAAAGTGTTCCCACTTACAGGTTTTATGTCAATAGGAACGACTTCCTGTAAGTTCTGACTAAATCCTGTAGACCGGACTGCTATTGGAACAGACTAATTTAATGTTCGGCTCCGCCCGAACTTAGACTTTCTTACTTGTTTAATTTTAACTTCAACCAATTNGACTTCCTGTAAGTTCTGACTAAATCCTGTAGACCGGACTGCTATTGGAACAGACTAATTTAATGTTCGGCTCCGCCCGAACTTAGACTTTCTTACTTGTTTAATTTTAACTTCAACCAATTGATAGGTAAATTTCAGTAGATCTCAAATTGTATTGTCTCTTTTAATGGTTTTTTTGTTAAAGATATTTGACGAAGCGATCGGTTGAAGAAACTTCGCATGAAAGTAAATAGCGCCAGTGATTCTGATTGTGAAATACATTCAAAAGTGACAAGGTATAGTATATGTGTATGGGGATTTTTGATTTATATACATATGAGTACAGTTTGTGTTTTAGAAAATATATATATACATATATATTTATAAACAAAAATGTAGCTTTATTTTCATACATACATACATATATTATATGTAGGTATGTACATGATACAAGTACAGTATATTTTGCTTAGCTGCACATCCTTCTTTGCATGAAAAACTTGTGCACCTAACCGAAAAAGGCACTTAAGCGAATTTTCATTACTACTTCAATGAGGAAGGTATCCGAATCCCTATGAAACCAAATAATGGAGAAGCACTTATCACGTAGAAAATAATGCAAGCGAAATTTTTTTCGAATGGTGTCTTATTATCTATATAACTACATAAATTGATAGCCATTTTCGTTGTTCTGCGATATGAGCTAAATAAATAAAAGCTTGTAAAATTAGGTAATTGTAGGGCCAGTGCAGGTAAACGTAATACTTTCTTTGACAATTGATACTAGCTGCACAGTTTTTAAGGCAGGTATCGCCAATGGGCAGGTATGTTGAATGCATCTATCGGAGCACTTTCCTTATAAATGTTAAGCATGATGTCTCAGATGCGCATTTTGGGGTAGGTAACTTAAATGTGCACTTAAGCATAAAGGCAGCAAAGCAAAACATTAAAGGTAAAACCGTTCGCTGAATTTATGTTTTTATACCCGAGCGCACTTGTGCACAAGGGTATTATAACTTTGTTCACATA
>NW_016196841.1:0-2876 GCF_001687245.7 Rhagoletis zephyria | reverse complement strand
TTTATTAAATACTACTTGTATTTGTAGTTAATCACAGCATGGCGCAATTGGTTATAATAGGGATTTAACCGCGTTCAATTAGCTAATAAAACTGTGTTGTGGAAAAATAATTAGGAACAAGAAAATGAGAAATTTAGCATTACCGTTAATTTATTCATGAAGCAATGTTCGGAACTAAGCCAAGTTAATATGGGACCATACTTGAAATACCAACATTCCGATAATAAAATAATTATCGCAAACGGCTGACATGGTTCAAAGTTATCCGGTAGCATACACAAACAAAAATTTTCCGTAAATACCTACTCCTTTTTTTTGGAGTCGATACCGATAAGTAATCTATTAAATTACCATACCAACTGGATTGGACTATAATACCAAACCAGATCCTATACTCAACGCTTTAAAGTCGGAGTAAGAGCATTTTTCCCATAGCTTCATGACCAATGCAGTGTACACCAGGAGGCCACTCGGCACCTAGTTAAAAGACCCAAGGGAAAAAGACAGGTCTTGATCTTCTCTGACTGTCAAGCAGCCGTAAATGGTCTAACCCATGCGTAGACTACAAAATGTACCTAGGACCTAGGTGAATGCAGCTGGCCTCAAAACGAGATGACCCAACATTATACATAAAATGCAACTCATGTGGGTGCCTGGACACCGAGGTATTGAGGGTAACTGCATGGCTGACAAATTGGCGAGGAATGGTACTACTGCCCCCCTTCTTCCATAGAAGGACATGATAGGCATACCACTGGCCAAATTTAAACTACATGCTAGGAACAGCGCCATACATGCAGCATGTGAGCGCTGGGGAAACCCCGCCTTCTGTGAAACCACTAGGCTTGCGTGACCCACTTACGGGGAAAAACGCATGTCTGTACTCTTGGGGTTAAAACAGAGTAAAGAGTTATTGTAACAACCGCTCTATGGAGCTTTTCCCGAGTGATTCCTACCTTAGCTGCTGTGGTGATTTCGCGGAGTGGAAGTGAAAGGTAGTAATTGTTTTGACGAGATTGTCTGCCTTCTCTATATTGCCACATCAACAGAGATTTCAGTGTGACCTAACTTTATATTTCCAGAAACTGAGGGTATTTAGCGCTTGTAGTGTACGGGCTAATATTATTAAGTAAGTAAAACAGTTTTACTATAGTTTCAAACCGTAAATGGCTTTAACGAGATCACGGCTGAAACTTCGCACCTTTAACCACTCAGTTACCACGGCCGCCCTTTACAAAATATCTCATGGCATACAGTGCGCATACCCTTTAAAAAGGAGTGCAGAGTTCTTAAGGTAATATCAGACTTCTTTGCTCACTCGAAGGATATATCCCATAAATATGTTACTTCGTTATATTCTTTAAGACAATGAGAATTTATTTCAACAAATATAAAAGAGCAAAAGTCGTGAAGCTGCGAAAAATCAATGTCGGCGACAGGCAAAAATGAAAATGTTTAAAATAATCGAGTTAAGCTAGCGGACGTCATGCACGAACAAGTCATTCATATTCATGTATGTCCTTAAAAATCAAATGAAGGCTTTTTTTAGGTCTCACCCCTCAATCGGGATTACCACTGATATCACATATAAATTTTGGTACCGATTGGAGAAGGTTAAGACGTCTTCATAGGGTAATCTGAACTTTGACCCCCTGACACCTTAACCGACTTCAATCCAAACCAAACCAAATTTATATGTGATATCATCGACTATTAATTATTAATTTTTTTAGTTCTTATTTTATATTATTTATTATCTTATTTTATATCTTCGGCTTCAGTAGCCTCGATGTAGGGGTTGAGGCTTAGGAGATCCAATGTAAAAATTTGTTACCTACAATTAAGGACCACCCTAATGCACAATATAAAACAAGATGCAAGTAGCTCGCTAAATTGTTTATGTAAGGGTTGAAGCTGTTGCCGATGACAGAAATTTGTTGCATGCAGCCAATTTGTGGCTGATAGGCATACCTTCTTACTAGCTAAGTAGCCCCGCAAGCAAAATGTACATATACATTAGACTGATTCAAAAAAATATCGACTTACTTTTTTCACCAGCCCCCGCTTTAATACCGGGCGGATGTCAAAAGAGGGCTGTTAAAAGCGCAACGCTTAATATAATCGCGGATTTATATTTCCCATACAAATTATGTACATATATAAAAAAAATAGTTTTCAACTTTTATAATTTGTTTTCTCGGCTATTAATTATCGAACTAAAAACTCGAAATTAGATGCTATACAAAAAACGTTTATCATTTTTTAATAAACCTACTGGTTTAACGGTTACTCAAACTTAAATCAAATGTATGCTATTATTACAGTTTTTTCTCCTATTTTAGGTAAAATTATTATTAAATAAAAAAATTCTAACTTTAAGAGAATACCAAATCTTTTGTAGTTTTTTTTTTGTTTGTGTTAAAGCCTGTTCTTTTGTGAAAAAATCAAGCTACTAACGATGAAAATCGATGGATAAAAAAAAAATGTTGTGAATGGTCAAATGAAAATGTGCAATAATTTTTGTATGAAATAGGAAAAGGAAATAACGGTCATCGCGCATGAAAGATGGGCTTAAGCTCCGACTCGTTTTCAGTACATATTTTAGAGCTTGAGCTCACTTCATCAGAGCAGTGTGAGCTTAAATTCACATTTTTTGCATGAGGTCCAATGTTACGCATACGCCATAATGTACATTTTCCATTTTAAAGTTGGAACTTTTTCCATTCGCAATGCAAACGTAAAATGAAAATATCTTGGGATAATGGCCTGATCTAGAAAAACGGTATGTATTTCGCACAGGGTCATTGAAATACATAAGTATGTATTTATGAACGATGTACAATCGCTTCCAAAAGTTAAGCTGAAAGTGTCACATT
>NW_016196838.1:0-2877 GCF_001687245.7 Rhagoletis zephyria | reverse complement strand
GCACACAGCACCAGCGCATCAGGGTTGAAAATATTCCGTGTGCGCGTTAATCAAACGTAACACTCACACACAGCTCGCAGCGATGAGCATTGTGTGATGAGGAGTAGTAGTAGCAGGGGCAGGGGCAGTAATAGCATCCAAAGAAGAGCAGGAGAAAGTATAAAACACAGCGAGCACTACACTTCACCAGAGGACGACGATCATCATCACAAACACTTTACTACGACGAAAGGACGGTTTCTAATTGAGAACGACGACGACGACGACGACGACGACAGCTTCAGTGACGATGAGTACACGACTGGCGGTGGCGGTGGTGGTGGTGGTAAATCTCGAGCACCAGGGATTGCGAGAAAGAGCCAGCCAGCCAGCCAGCACACTATTTTAGGTGCCTCTCATCGGTGACAGCAGCAGCAGCAGCATAATCTTTGTTTTATTACCATCTGCTGTTGCTGGCTCGTTATCGGCTGCTGCTGCTGCTGCTGATCACCGCCAGCACCAGCACTGGCTTCCACTGGTTGTCGAACAGAGGCATTGTGCGAGAAAAAGTCAGAAAAAGAGAGAGAGAGCACCAAACTGTTGTGGCACACATTAGCGAAGCTATCAACACACACACACACACACAGTTTAGCGCACATCAAGGCAACATTGATGAGAGAGAGAAAGAGAGCGAGTTGTTGTACAACACCACATTGTAGCACACAAAGCAACAAAAAAAAGTATACTAGGCAATTAGCGCTGCTTCTGATGGCGCTGCTACTGCTGGTGCTGAGATTTACAGATATCAGCACCTAGGATGGGACACTGCCGCGCACACTAGTACTACTGAACTGGTAGGGCTAACCAAAAACAAAGCAAACGAGTGGAACGTACCGTTCTGTTTGTTGTGGTGATGATGACGATGCTTTCGAACTCTGGCGAAATGACTTCAATGGGCAATGACGGCGAATGTTATGACTGTGCGTCTGTTCGTCGGAAGAGTGTGAAGTGGTGTGGGGAGGACATCAATTGGAGGAGGAGAAGGGTGAGAGAGTGATTGAGTGAGTGATTGAGTGATTGAGGGATGCTTGATCTGAAGGCTGGAGAACACAGGACACAGGACACACCACCACAGCTGATAGCACCAGAGAGAGAGGTTGAAGAGGAGAGGAAAGAGCTGCCGAGGAATGAGAAAGAAGATGGGTTAGCTGATGATGCTGAGGCTGATGATGATGCAGTGCACAGATTAGATTAGCCGTTGCGGCCGTAGCGGCAGCGTCGGCGGCAGCAGCAGCAGCCGTAGTTTTGCTGCCGCTTGATGCCGCAGCCGTCGATGCTGGTGATGGCGGTGGTGGTGGTGATGAGCATGACGAGAGAGCTTCGCGCTGCTTTTGTTGTTGGCTTTTCCCAGAGTGAGCTTGGAGAGTAGAAGAGAGGGAGCGAGACAATCAACCAACGACGACAGCAGCCGCACCAGAAATGATACACTCCATGCAGATGAGAGAGAGAGAGAGTGATGATGATGATGGTGGTGGTGATCAGCGTTGATATAAACAGACAGCCAGGGAGAGAGAGTAGCACCAACAAACACAGACGGACCACACCGCCGCCGCCGCCGAAAGTGAGAGTGAAAATGTGCGAGAGAGGCTGACAGCCTTTTCGCTGCCGATTCTGCCAATTCCGGGGACCGATGAGAGAAGAGGCGAAAAGGCAAGCGTGTTTGCGGTAGTGGTCGCGATTCTCTCCCCTTCTACACTTCTTCTTCGGCGGTGGTGATGGTGAGAGTCCGCGCGGTGGTGCGCCGTCGNTGCCGAAAGTGAGAGTGAAAATGTGCGAGAGAGGCTGACAGCCTTTTCGCTGCCAATTCTGCCAATTCCGGGGACCGATGAGAGAAGAGGCGAAAAGGCAAGCGTGGTTGCGGTAGTGGTCGCGATTCTCTCCCCTTCTACACTTCTTCTTCTTCTTCGGCGATGGTGAGAGTCCGCGCGGTGTTGGTGGTGGCGGTGCGCCGTCGTACAGCAGCGCGCGCTTCACACGCGAGCCGAGGTGAATATAAATAATTGATCCAAAATGCACTGGCGGCGGGCAGGCAAGCAGGCGGACAATGTGTTTACCAAAGTGCAGAGAGCAGTCGGTCGGTCGGTCGGTGCTGGTACTGCTGGTGAGACAATCGACGACGGTGGGCATGAAGTGTCCAGTCCACCAGTATATAGAAGGTGTGATGCAGACTGATGCAGTGTGCAGTAGGCAACAATACACCGAGGATGAGATCACCCGAGACTGCAACTGCAACTTCAAATGCGACTGGAACTGGCTGCTGCTGGTGGTGCTGCTGCAATCGACGGCAATCGTTTTACGGGAACTACTCTACTCTACCGCCGCCGCCACCACCGGTATATAGCGGCCAGGAATTCACGCTAATAACAAAGTGTGTAAAGAGTGTGCTTACCAGAAAAGGAGGGAAATCGTGACCAGAAGACGGAGTATTTCAGGAGGAGTAGTAGAGTCAGGTCGGGTAGATTGATCGTCAGCTGCTGCCGCGTTGACTGTTGCAGAGAGAGAGAGCTTCAAGATCAAGATCAAGGCACTGTTGGTGGTGGTGACTCACTGATTGCAGTAGTTCGAGGTTGGTAAGATTGTTCAAGATCACTTCCTTCACACCTAGACCAGGTAGTGATAAGAAAGCAGGTAACTGAAGAGAAAGGGTGGTGGTGGTGATGGTCAACGGGCAAATGTGCCGGCTTTGTGTGTGTGCGCTCGCGAGGGAAGCAGCTGAGCAGCAGGAGAGAGCGCAAGAAAGCGACTGCCAAGGAAGGAGAAGAAGAAGGCTCAACAGATCGTCTGCAGTGCAGACTAGAGCCTTTGCTTTCCACCTCGAAAGACGGGGTAAGGACTACT
>NW_016196837.1:0-2877 GCF_001687245.7 Rhagoletis zephyria | reverse complement strand
GGTTACACAGATAAGCGATATGAAAATCTCAGTTTGTATGGAAGGTGCCTCCCCCTTTTTCAAAATTTACCACTTGAAGAGCCCTCGCATACCGCAGACTTTATCGGCCGACGATTTTNTTTTATATGAACATAGATGTAGGTGTATAAAATTCCATTACCTTATCAAAAGTGGTTACACAGATAAGCGATATGAAAATCTCAGTTTGTATGGAAGGTGCCTCCCCCTTTTTCAAAATTTACCACTTGAAGAGCCCTCGCATACCGCAGACTTTATCGGCCGACGATTTTGTCAGGCTCTTTTGAAATATACGAAGATGTATGGAAGTGCGCAACTACACCAACTTAATCGTGCCCGACTAGGTAGTTTGAAGTGCATCCCGATTGCGTTCAAACTAGAAAGTCTGCCAACTATCGGCCGACTGCTTGATCAGCAAGGCGCTCTTCTACGCGCACACTGCAGACTTTTTCGGCCATCAGCGTTGCCATTTTGTACAATTGTATAATTTTTAATACTTTTTTTCTAAATTTTAGGATTTAATACTTTGATACTTTTTGTTGACAAATCCCCCACTTTGATACTTTTGGTTGGCAGAAATGAATTTTTGAATACTATGAATAATATTATTGTTCAAGGGCAAATACTTTTTTCTTGTTATTTAAAGTCTTAAAATTTTATACATATGTAGATATTTATTTAAAAGTTTGATTTGGTACTCTTAAAAGGGAAATACAACCCGAAATTTCTTTGCATACTCCGCTGTTATACGACCATTAAACCACACATAAACATTGCGCAATATCGGGCTTGCTTCGGTCGTTTGTGTGGTGTATGGAGTTGTTTGTACTAAATTGGAGTTATTGCGCTAAAATCAAAATAGTTTTGATATTTTGCTCATGTTTATGTTTTTGTAAAATGATTTGTGTTGCGTATGGCGACAACTGCGCAATTTTTAGTCTAGTTTTGATTTTGGTGTCCAGATCGTGCTGTAAAAAAATGGATAAGAGTGTAAAGAAATTGAATTTTTTTGCGTTTTAAAGCTGAAGCTATCAAAATATAAAACGCGGGCGGGTTATTTATGCTTCTTAAGATATATCACCAGAAAATACTGAAAATTCGCCTCAGATAATATGCTCTTTAAAATATATTTATGGAAGTTTTATGTACAGTATGTATTAAATAAATAGACTTTAAAGTTTCAAACATTTTTAACCGACTTCAAAAAAGGAGGAGTTTATCAATTCGTCGGAATCTTTTTCTCTTTTTTGTGTGCTGCCGCATAACTTTGGACCACGTTAACCGATTTCTATAATTCTCTTTTTTATCGGAAAGATGGTACCTCAAGGGTCGTCCCGTAATTTCGTTTAAATCCGATCATTGGATCATGAAGGAAATAACGGTACTCCACCTCTCTGAAGTTGGCAGGGAAACTTTTTCCCAAAGCAAGAATTCCTATCGGATAATTTGCCGTTAATTATCCGTAAAAAGAATAATTTTTCCGCGGATATATTTTAAAAAATATCGCGTGCCCTGCTAACTTCAAAACAACCACGAAATTCTTTCAAGATTGTATTCTAGGATAATATAGAAGTTATTCCGAAACATAATCAAAATCATCCATCGAGCCCTTTTTGAGAAATTTGGGTCTTTCTTAAAAATTGCGTTATTTATGGATAAAAAATTTTCATGCAAATAACTATCATAAAAATGCATGCAGAGGTAAGTATATAAATAAGTACAAATGTATATGTATCATATCGCTACCTAAAGGTGAAAAGGTGACAACTCCACTTTTTCTCAAAGTTTGGTTTTTGGTGCAGAATGACATACAATGCGAAACTACAACGATCGATGAGGTATTCACAACGGTGTCGTAAGTGTCGTATTGTTGTACGTCGTAAACTTTAAAAGCGTAAATAAATACTACCAACTATACCAACTATTTTTTAACACTGCAGAAATTCATAATATGACTTTGATGATACTTTGCGAATCCCCCAAATAAATTTTTTTGGTGTTTAAAGTTTACGACATACAACAATACGACACTTACGACACCGTTGTGAATACAGCAATAACTTAAAAATGTTACTAAACAGTATCAATATAATTGATGTAATGGTATTATCGCCATTGGTTTAAAAGTAGCAAATTTATTATGTTTAATTGGAACCCATAACAGTATATATCCTTGCACCTGGTGTTTTGCGCATGAAAATAGTCTAAATAATCGCGATGTTCTCAGAACAATTAAGAATATTATAACAAATTGAAAGAAGCAGGTGGATGTGATAACGCGCAAAAGATTTTAGGAGCTGTATATATTTGCCATTAATAAAGGGTTGCGATACAGAATCAAATACATTAATAATAGATATTACTGTTCCACCTGAGCTCCATCTAATGCTTGGAGTAGTAAATACTATTTTACCTTCCTTTTATTAGCTCGGGATGTAACTATGTAATATTGATGCGCCTAAAAGATGCAGCGATTTCTATTCTCAAGTTACATACCTGATGACAGTACGAATGGCAATTATAATAGGGAGGTTTTAGTTTTTAAAACTATAATTTTATTTAATGACTAGCCAATGCCCGCTTACTTCGCGGCGCCTAATAAGAGCTTTTGCGTTAGCCAATGCAAAAGAGCGTTTAAAAACAAAATTAGTCTGTAAAGTCAAAGTTTTTGATTTAAGTTGCAACCACTAAGGCGCAGTATCCTCCTCACACATAGGCCAATAATAGTAACGCTGTAATACCATATGGAATACCAATCCCTTTTGGTGATGACTTATGATGGCTATTTCCACCTGTGAGATCTCTGCCAATCATGCGTAATCTTTTTGTATGATCTTGCAACTTCAACATTGGTGCGAT
>NW_016196836.1:0-2877 GCF_001687245.7 Rhagoletis zephyria | reverse complement strand
CTTCTACCACCAGCGGATTGCGAGTCGAACACTTTTAGACCTAAAACGCGGTTCCCATTCGAACGACATGGCGAATCCAACGGAACCGCTGTAAAGCTTATATAGCTGATCGTTCCATCGTCTGCGGTACTCATCGTCGCCAACGCGTAGGGGCCTTTAAATCTTCCGTAAGATCTTTCTCTCGAATACTCCAAGAGCCGCCTCATCGGATGTTGTCATTGTACATTCTTCTGCGCCATATACCAGCATGGGCATCATGAGTGACTTATATAGTGTAGTTTTTGTACGTCCGGAGAGAACTTTACTCGCAAATTGGCTACTTAGTCCAAAGTAGCTCTTGTTCACTACAGTAATTCGGCATTGTATTTCGATGCCGACATTATTATCGGTGTTATGCTGGTTTCTAACTAAACGAAATTGTTTACTTTCTCGAAATTACAACTGGCAACAGTGACGTTGGTGCCAAGGCGCGAATGCTCTGACTCTTTGTTTGATGACAGGAGATACTTCGTCTTGTCTTCGTTGATATCCAAAACCAATCGCTTTACTTCGTTACCCAACTTGAAAAAGGCAGGAGAGACTTCGACGTTTTTGTTACCGATGATGTCGATGTAATTGGCATATGCCAGAAATTACACGCCCTTGTTAAATTCTTAGATATTTGAAAGTCGGAAAAACTCAACGCTAAAGCAGGCACATTATCTTTACTCGCAATATAGTACGTAGTAGGCTAAGGCGACCCCAAGTGAAATTGTTTATGACTAAAAGATAACTATTTTATAATGTTAGGGAATGGTGACACCAATTTTAAGTTTTCATTACGGATTTTTTGAACAGCTTTCATGGGATATTTTTATATTTTCGTTAGGTATGATTTTTATCATTTTTTCATTTGTATCTGTAGTTTTTTATTATTTCTTTTAATTGCGAAATTTGTATACCACCTCTTCGTTGATAATATGATCACTTCGTTTGATAAGATTTTGTAAATTCTTTCTTCATTTGAACTGTTCGGCTTTGGATAAGTGGAAACATAAAATAAATCTCTAGTAAGGCTTTCCCTAACACTTTTTGTTTGGAACGAATTATGTAATATTTCATATAGTTCCAATATTTGCAGTCTTTACTTTTAGGTAGAGCATAATCCTATTGCCAGTATTTCTAAATTAAGATTTCTCAAATGCTTTTAGTTTGGTACCCATATTGTAACATTTCATTTCTTTTACCAATTTAATTGAGTTAAATTTTCAAACAGGTGGCAACCCTCCTTAAACATACTTTCGACGGTAGGTCTTTTAAAAATTCTTTAGTTCGATGCCCACATTGCAATATTTCATTAGTTTAATCAATTTAACTGAGTTAAAATTTTCAAATAGGTGGCAACCCTCCTCAAAAGTAGTTTAGAAGTCTTCTTTTTTAAACCTCTTTAATTTGATACCTTATCAATTAAATTGAGTTAAATTTTCAGACAGGTGGGAACCCTCCTCAAATATATTTTCGTCTGTAAGCTATCTTAAAAATCTAAAGTTTGACACCCAAATTGCAGTATTTCATTTATTTTATCACTTCAACTGAGTTTATATTTTCAAAGAGGTAGCTATTGTCTTTGTATTATCTTTCTTAAACCTCTTTACCTTAATACCTTTTATTGTAACATATTATTTAGTTTATCAATTAAATTACGCTAAATTTCTGAACAGGTGGCAACCCTCCTTTAAATATTTTCGATCTTAAGCCTTCTTAAAGCTCTCTAGTTGGATACCCGCATTGCAGTATTTCATTTACTTTATCAAATTAACTGAGTTAAAAATTTAAAATAAGTGGCAACCCGCCTCAAAAATATTTCCAACAGTTATCTTTCGTAAGCCTCTTTAATTTGATACCAATATTGTAATATTTCATTTATTTTATCACTGTAATTTGGTTTAACTTTCAAACAGGTGGCAACCCTCCTCACACATATTTTCGGCTGTAAACCGCTTTAAAATACTTTAGTTTGACACCCACATGGCAATATTTCATTTATTTTATCAATTTAACTGAGTTAAAATTTTCAAATAGGAGGCAACCCTCGTCAAAAATACTTCTATCAGTCATCTTTCTTAAAGCTCTTTAATATGATACCCGCATTAATACTTTATTTACTTTATCAATTTAATTGAGTATAGAATTTTCAAAGCAGGTTGCAACCCTCCAAATTTTCTGGTATTATAAACAACAATAAAACAAAATAATTATTCAAATCGGTTCAGCCGTTCTCGAGTTTTGACGATCGTAACATACGAACACAACATTTATATATATATAGATTTCTCAAATGCCTTTAGTTAGGTACCGATATTGTTACATTTCATTTATTTTACCAATTTAATTGAGTTAAATTTTCAAACAGGTGGCAGCCTTCCTCAAACATATTTTCTACTGCAGGTCTTTTAAAAACACATTAGTTTGCTACCCACGTTGTAATATTTCATTTGTTAAATCAATTTAACTGACTTACAATTTTTAAATAGGTGACAACCCTCCTCAAAAGTATTTCGAAAACTCTTCTTTCATAAACCTCTTTAATTTGATACCTATATCAATTAAATTGGGTTGAATTTTCAAACAGGTGGCAACCCTCCTCCTCGAACATATTTTCGGCTGTTAGCCTTCTTAAAAATCTAAAGTTTGATACCCAAATTACCGTATTTCATTTATTTTATTAAAATAACTGAGTTTTTGAGTAAAGTTGCCACATCTTTGAAAATTTAGGATGTGGAAATTTTACTCAAAACTATTTCTAGCAGTTATCTTTCTTAAACCTCTTAAATTTAATATCTATTTTGTAATATGTTTTTTGTTATTTTTTGGCCATTTAACAATTATATTCAACAA
>NW_016196835.1:0-2877 GCF_001687245.7 Rhagoletis zephyria | reverse complement strand
TATATATTTTTTGATATTTATGACCAGGGAACGGATTTTTAGGGCCGAACAAACCTATAAAAAGGGCAAAATAAAACAACGAAATACGCTGGATAAGGCAAAATAAAATAGCGAAATAGACAGGAAAAGGCACTAGAAATAGCAAAAAAGGCAAACGAAGGCACTAAAAAAAGACAAATCTGAAAAATAACGCTCGGTTTCAGGAAAAATGTTCAACGGACGCCACTACATATCCAATGCCTATATGGAGACCTCTCTGAACTTGGCAGGGCAACTTTTTCTCAAAGCAAAAATTCCTATCGCATAATTTGCCGTAAATTATCCGTTGTTTATCCGTGAAAAGAATTATCTTGCCGCGGAAACATTTTAAAAAATATCGCGTGCCCTGCTAACTTCCGTGGAAGGAAAAGGAAAGCTAAATCGTGGACATTCTTAAATCCCTTTAGCTGAAAAATAGGCAATTTCCATAAAATCCGTGCCCTGTTTATGACAATAGAGGAAATATTCCCAATCAAAAAGAAAATTGGGCGCCAAAACTTATCATCGGAAAATGTCAAAATAGCGTTAGTTGCAAGTTTTTTTTTTACTAGTTTTGCTTTCAATAACCTTTTCTGATAATTTTCTCTTCTCAATTTTACTATCTATTTTTCTTGTACGCTCTCGCTGCAAGTAGTTACTGGAAAAGTTATTGAATGGACCTTATAGCAGAAAGATCGCAAATCGCTTTCAAAAAATAATTTCAGCTTGCTTTCAATATATGTCAAAAAGGCTGTCAAATTGAGAAATTTCAGAAAGCAGTCGCATGATCAGTCACACCTTGCATGTAAAGTGCCTTTCGAAAGAGGTTTTTTATTTCCGAAAGGCGAATTACAGATTGCTGGTGCAGCACGAGCAAGTTGAAATATATTTTCGAAATCGATTTGCGCGCTTTGAGTTGCAGTCACGCCTTGCAACTTTAATTTCTGAAACTGATATCCGAAGATCAACAGAAAGGTCTTTCAGGCTGTTCACACATGGAAATAAAATTTCTCTTTCTCAATTTCACAGCGAATTGCTTGGAAAAAAATGGAAATATTGCCAAGTCTGACACGCCCTTAACTTAGATTTTTACAGACAGTACTGTCTAACCAAATGCAGTGCTTTTGTGAAATAGTTTTGTGAAATTTAAACAAAATATCAATTATTGCTTTCCGGAAATTAAAAACTATTTTTGAATGTATTTTTGCATTCAAAGTTTGACCGTTCCTGCAACAACTTTGACTCGCAAATTACCACGTTTGAATACACTTTTATTTGGTGATCCTTTCGGAATTAATTTTAAGCGAATAACACAATGAATCCCAAAGTATTTAATTTAATGTTGATTTGATAGTTGAATTTGGAATTGAGTTGCGATTTTACTTACTTTATAAGCAAACGTAGAACTGTGAAAGAAGGTTGCTGAAAGATCGTTTATTGACGCAACTGTTACCGAACTACTCTTTTTATGCAATCCCTTTGTTAAGAAGTATTAAAAAATGCAAATTCCAAGTTCTCGTAAATTTTGTTTATATGTATGTGGGTTTATTCACTAACAAAGGAGATATCAACTCACAAAATCTACGCCAAATTTTTTGTCTCCCAAAAATGTATTTCTTCATAAACTGCAGATGCATTTCTGAACTCTCGCAAAAAACTAGGTTTATTCTTTTAGTAGTTGTAATTTTTTACATTGGAACATAGAGCGATTAAACCTTGGAACGCAAGATGGCTAAGTCTTTTTGGCCACGGGTAGATGGATACCGTCTCTTAAAGCTTAAAAGTTTACATATTTCGTCACTGGTTCGCGTCTTAACTGGCCATTGTACTATTGGAGTCCTTGCGGTAAGGCTCAACGTAACAGCTGCGTAAAATACAATGAGGTGGGATCATCTCATTAAAGGCATCGTTCGATATTTTTCCCTTTTTTCCATTCCTATTTGCATGCTATCTCATCCCAATCACAAATGGCATGAGTAGCAAACAGTTTTAATTTTCTAGTCCAAGTGCTGCCATATAACCTAACCTATTATTTAGATTGAACGAAGAACTCTTGCTACCAGAAATTCCAGAAATGATACTAAACACTAGTATCCTAAGATCATAGGATTTGAAGTCCACAAAATCCCACCAAATTATATACTGGTATGAACATGAAGTGTATATCGTTACCTTAATATAGAAAGGCCCTAACTCATATAGTCGTTGAAATGCAAAAAAGTCGTAACTGACTAACATTTTTTATTACTTAAAATGACGTGGGGACTTATACATACATATATCGATTAAATGCATCATAATCAATCAAAAGGGAATTTTAAATATTTACTTAGTTGCGGCTTTTTGCATTGTCAGCGACTGTATGAGTTAGGGCCTTTCTATATTAAGGTAACGATATAAACATTTAAAACCTAACCTCTCTTAAAAGCAATTATTTTCTATATGTATGTATTGAGGCTTTGTTTTCCCAAAATTCTTCATTTCCACATTTTGTGTTCAGTTAGACAAATTCTACGACTTTATTAAGGAAAACATCTAGTCAAATAAAATCAAATTGCATTCTGCACGGAAGATATCAATCGTAACTTTACTTTTCTTATTTCGGTTATAGTTAAAATATGATGTGGCAGTCAGTCCAATAACTAACTCACTTAAACCATTGTGATACTAGTTACAATATAGTATGGGTCTAGAGGACTACTCTTACCCTTTATAAATAAGAATATAATTCACTAATCAATTCTGTTTGCCTTCTGCTTTTCCAGGAGCATCATCTGCAGCGGGCAATATGTACTGGTCTCATTATACCCACACCAGAGGTTTTTACCACCGATCAGCAAGCCTACGATCGTATGTATC
>NW_016196833.1:0-2877 GCF_001687245.7 Rhagoletis zephyria | reverse complement strand
GATATTTTTAAGTTGAAAGCCAATGACATTTTCTGTAAGCATATACCAGCTATACGTAAAAAATGCTATAAAATTCCTTAGTATGTCAGAAAACTAAAGAAGCTAAAGAATTTGAGGAATACATTTTTTAAAAAATTAAGATTATCTGATACCTTTGCTAATAGAGGAAAGTACTTGCGCTATTCAAAAAATTTCAAATCCTTGAATAATATCCTTCAACGCAACTCTGTCGGTAATCTTGAGCCCGATATCAAATCAAACCCCAAAGCGTTCTGGCGTTATGTTAAATCGAAAGTCTATCTCAAGTCTTCCATCTGAAATGTGTTACAATGAGACTAATGCTTCATGCACCCAAGAGGTGGCGGATCTGTTCGTGGACTTTTTCTGCTCTAATTTTGAACCTATCTCGCCATCAGGTGGTGATTTTGAACCAAAAGCTGATTCCTCTATCAATATTGGCTTCCTCTCTTTCGACTGTGGACGATGTGTTAGAGGCATCCTGCATATCAAAAATTCGTCGCAAATGGATGTAGACGGTTTCCCACTCCTTATTTTTTTAGAATTGCTCTGCTTTTGCGTATCCGCTCTTATTAATTTTTAATAAATCTCTCGCTTGTGGTGTATTTATAGACGATTGGAAAGTGACTTCCATTACCCCAATATATAAAAGTGGTAATAAGAATAATGTTGCCAATTATAGACGTATCTCCAAACTCTCGATTGTTTCAAAATTATTTGAATATATCATCAAGGAGAGACTGTATTTTGCAGTAAAGCGTTTAATCTCCTGCGACCAGCACGGTTTTGTGCACATTGCACCAGAACTACTGAAGCGATTTCAAAGAAAGGTGTAGCGTTTTAAAGACAAAATTCCAAGCCTTTCGACAGATTAATTTTTGTAAGTAACCAATTATTTTGGGGTAAATTTTGAGCCTTTAAAGAGCTCTAGCAACTTATGATTTGAGGATATAACTTTTTCGGTATTTAGGTTCTTTGAAGCCTTTGAAATATTATCGTGTGCAAATTTTAAATAAATTTAACAAATATTGAGCATTTTAAGGCAAAAAGTTGTTGAAAAAATTCGCAAATTTTTTTATTACCGAAATACACGAAAACCGTTCGAATGACTTTGTTTTTATTTTTTCAGTCAAAAATGCTTGTGTTTTCCTTTAGTTTGGTATATGGGAAGTATTGTTGGATATCTTCTAAATATATTTATTTTATCCAAATATATGGGCATAAATGATTTTCCATACCAAATCACTTCGTCATCATTTTGCAAACACGTGCATGCGCTGGAAGTGAGAGAAGGAGACAAAAAGTATGTGTGTGTACGTATTTCGGCTTTTGAGTAACAGACGTCGCAATATTTATAACATAATCGCAGCTTTCGTATGTACATTAGGGTGATCCAAAAATGCATGAGAAAAAGTAAAGTTGGAATTTTCATGCTCTCACCCCCTAGGATTGTTCTATACCGAAAAAATATAACCCTTTTTTATTTTGAAATCAAAAAATATTTAGAGGTCGGTCAAAGCGCTCAAAGTTTTGCATGTATTTTTATATGGCGAAAAATTAACTTTTCGTATAAATGGTATAAAATTCTTAAAAATCAATATTTTTCCATCGAAAAACTCTGTTTCTCTGCAGGAGATTCTTAATAATAATACCCAATTGCCTATCTAACAATTTTTCATCGCAACTATAATTTATAGGTCCACCAGAAACCCACAAAAACCCCGAGAAATGCATGGGGGTACCAATTAAAAATCGATTGTAATAAAAAAAGTTAAATAAAAAATTGGGTATTGTTATTGAAAGTCCGCTGAAGAGAACTAGAGCTTTCCGATCGAAAAATATTGATTTTCAAGAATTCTATATCATTTCTATGAAAATTTGTTTTGTTCCCATATAAAAATACATGGAAAACTTTGAGCGCTTTGAGTGACCTCTAAATATTTTTTGATTTCAAAATAAAAAAATTGGGGTATACTTTTTCGATATAGTACAATCCTAGGGGTGAGGCCATTACAATTCCGACGTTACTGTTTTTGGGCCACCATAATGTACATACATATGTACATACATATATAGATATGAATGCATAATGGTGCATTTGCATGGTATGAATCTGTTCATAAGCCGTATGAATTTTCCTATAAAAGAAGCACCAACTCTATGAAGAAATGAATGAAATGAATGATATATATTTAAAAATTTGACAAGTATTTTTTTGTAAACAAACAAAACAAGTAATTTTTAGCAAAAAAAAACCGACTTCAACTCTCATATAAAAAAAAAATATTATTATATATATATATATATATATATATATCCCATGATCCACTGATCGGATCTTAACCAGATTAGTATAGGACCATCTCTGAGACACTACCTTTCCGATGCAAAAATCGGTTGACGTGGTCCAAAGTTATGCGGTAACATACATAAAAAAAAATAAAAAAATAAAAAAAAAATTTAAAAATATTCCGACGAACTGATAACCTCCTCCGTTTTTGGAAGCCGGTTAAAAATTTAATTTTGTGCTAACTTCGAAACTAGAAGCTTTTTTTTTTTAATGTGCTTTAAAAAGGACCTACTGCCAATAAAGCCTNTTTTTTTAATGTGCTTTAAAAAGGACCTACTGCCAATAAAGCCTTGCGGTTTGCTCTTTTTTCAAATGTGTAAAGCTTCCACTCAAACATCTTTGTGGATAAACACTTTTTTGTTCAGAAATTGCTTGTTTACGTTTTTTGTCTTTCATATTAAAAACGTTCGGCATAAGTCATAGGGATGCCGTTTCGTTTTTCAATGGATTTTATACTTGAAAAGGCACCAAAATACGTATTCAATACTTCTAACGGGTGATTTTTTTGA